>NC_089205.1:26505195-26691263 GCF_963930695.1 Labrus bergylta
GGAGACTATCTGGAGTGTTTCACAGCTCAGTTTATCACTCGTATTATGTGTTAAACCTTCAGAGAAATGAGTGTTTGAGGACAGAAATGAAACTGCTGAACCCGATGATAAAAGCAGCAAACCCGTTAAGACCCGAGGTTAATGTAAATTTCAAACACTTAACACTCATCTCAGCCTCCATTCATTATATTTTACAGGGAATGTTTTAGTCATTTTTTACATGACTTTGACACTCACTCCTGCAAACAGTAAGAAAATGTTTCAGTCTGTATCGCTGTCTCACTTTATATCTGATTAGATTCAATATTACTATTTAGTATAGAGTGTGAACAACTTCATTTAAAATATCTGCATTTCTTTACAATCAAGTTCATTCCCCTCAAAGTGTCAAAAAAATCATTTTCTAGTCGATTCATCATTAAGCTCTTCATCCTCTCACACTCATGTTTTATGCAGCAGCAGCAGTAACACAATGTATTTTTTTTTATCAAACTTTGGTGAAACAAAAGCACAACAGAAACAAACACTACACTAATAAATACGAGAGGGGTTGAATCTGTGAAGAATTTCTAACAACCTGCCGTCGTCTGCTTTTTTTTCTGTGACAGCGCAGGTTTACCATGAAGAGGAGAGGGCGGTCAATACCTGCAGAACTGGAGGTTAATTCCACCCACACACCTTAGAGGTCAAAGGTCAATATGATTGAACTCTGGTTGAGGTAAACATGACCACATGAGTGTAGAAAGAATTACCTCAAAATGAACTTTGAACCACATGTATGCATGTTCATTTGTCCTCATATCTGGAGGATGTTCTACCTTTACATGGAAACAGTTCATGATGTGACACAACAGCAGGGTGAGAACCGAGTCCTGTGGCAGCCACAGTGAGGTCTGCTGCCTCTTTTACCCGTTTGTTTACACATCCTCCACAGCTGCAGGTGTGACTTCATGTGAAGTGACACTGCAGAGGAGAGCTGGAGGGGAGAGACAGGTTTGGGAAAGAGCCACAGTGATTCATCTTACATAATCAGGCTGATATGTTTGGATGTCTCCCTCCCCCCTCTGCTGCTGCTGCACACGGTCCTACGGCTCGTCTCAGGTAAGTACAGTGGCTGACGAGAGTGAACTCACTGCTACTGTCCAACAGACATTTCTCTGGAGACACGGGTTGCAAATCCAAAAAATAAAAAACATACAAAAAGTCCACAACATGTTTAAAATGAAAATGTGCTGGAGAAATGCTGCAGAAAGCCCAAACAATGCTATAAAAGCAAACATGCTGCAAAGACATAAAAAGTCAAAAACACAATATCCCATAAAGAGCAGCCGAAAAATGATGCACATATACTGATAACAGAAGTGATGCAGGCCTGCAGGAGGAAATATACTGTGTAAAGTTGGACACCAGGAGGACCTAATGATCAAGCTTGACCCCTTAGAAATGATCCAGAATCAGAGGCTGGAGTTGTTTTCAGTGAAGGCCGGCCAACAGAAATACTAAGAGCCCTCTCTCTCCCTCTCATTCGATCCAAAATCAAGCTGCACTTCCGTTGTGATGAGTTGATTTACAATCTCTTCTGGGTTTGTGCCTTTATTTCATGCACATTATAAGAAGTCTGGTTTATTGAATCTACGTCTGAAAACAATTTTGTTTCTGAACCAGCAGCTTGGTTCTCATTACAGAGATATTTGGACTCTTAAGTTTTTCCCCCTTGTTGGCCAATCTTGATTAATCTGTTTACATAGATGACTTCATGAGCTGAACCTGTTCTCACCTGCAGGCTGCACACGGCTGCATTCTTCTGGGGAAGTGAGAGTAAAGTACCCTGCCTGAGGGCACTGCAGCACACGTTGAGGAAGCAGAGACCATTACTCTTAAGTTTCCCAGCAGGTGAGTGAATCTGATCCTACTGATCAGTGCTCACAAACTTCCTCCTCTTAAACAACCCAATTATTTTTCTATTCCTGGAAAAAGAAAAATGAAGTGTAGAAGGTGTAAAGGACTATCTGGTCAGAGCTTGCAGCATAGAGAGAGAGAGAGAGAGAGAGAGAGAGAGAGAGAGAAACAGGAAAAGGGCAGCGATGGAGAGCAGATACACTGAGAGACATTTAAATTCTCTGATGGCGTCCTCCATCTGTGATGCCGTGTGTTTATGATGAAATCTGGCTGATGGTGAACTTTCAATGTGACTGAAGTGAGATGATAATCAGAGGCATCATCTTGACCACATGCGCACACACACACACACACACACACACACACACACACACACACACACACACACACACACACACACACACACACACACACACACACACACACCACTGATGCAACCACAATGAAAGAGAAAAGAGGTGGAAATGTAATTCTGCTCTGGACCTGAGCGAGCGGCTCATTCTGTTTTCTACGGGAGTTAGAGGTGACGCTTCCTCTGCTGCATAACGGTTACCAAATATTCAACAGGAGGATATAGAGTTATTTATCCTCAGACATTTTGAAACAAGGTCCACCTACAATCCCGTTATTCATTTTGTAACATGAACAAAGAGAGCTTTGAAACACTACATCAAATTCTTCAAGGATCCATTCTGTGCTCTGATTGGCTGTCATGTCTATTGCTGAAAGGGACATTCATAATTTGGCTTGGTTATAATTGTGAGTTGAAGCTTTCTGAGTAATGTAGTTTGAATAGATAACTATAAAAAGAAGATGACAGTAAGCTATATTGAAAGTCTTCTTTGATTGAATATATTTTTAAATGAAAGCAGCATCATCACTGACTGGCTGAGTCACGTCAGGGGGTTTCACATTTTAGATGCACGATGATGCAGACCCAAAGTGAAATTACCCAGGGCAACAGAAATCAGTCACTGACAGCCAAAACCAGCTAATCCAGAGGCTTTATGAGTCCAATGACACCCAAAAAAAGAAAAAGAAAAGGCCTGTGGTCAGCTAAAAAAAACCTGGTAAAAAATTACCTGGTAAATTAAACATAAATCTAATTTCCAGATAGGGACACAGATAAAAAAGAGAATGACATGCACACAAAGCATGACGACAGTTGATAATATAAGTTGTTATTGTTGTTTCAGTAACAAATAAAGCCGTTTATACAGTGTGAGAGAGATTTGATTTGGATCAGGAGCTCATTGAGATTCATATAAGGAAACATATCCGGTCTGAAACAGACGCTGATGATAACAATGTGGGTGCAGGTTTGCAAGATGAAGTCAAATGTTCCAATTTCTTCATTTGTTTTAATTTTCCCCTTAAAGCGGTAACACGTCCTAAAGAGAGACCCTTCAGGTCGACCTCTTTGTTTGGCTGCAGGGTGAACATATTGAAGACAGGCAGAGTGATGTACACTCTCGCTTGTTACATCTCATCTTTTGGGATTCTCTGGATTAAAAAGATGAATGTTGTGACTGACTCACACAATGTGGGATCAATCAAAAGTGTACAATAAAATTCTGTTAGGTTAGATGAAAGGAGACGTCTGACTGCTTTAACATTAAAAATGAGATAACGTTTGGAAGAAAGCAAAAGAAATAGTTTAGAAATTACAGAAAAATAAGGTGATTTGTTTTTGTTGAAAGGTAGCATGTGAAGGACACTGAGAGTCAAAATCTTTTTCACATTTCACTGACTTTAAGCTCAGCCAGTTGCACACACACACACACACACACACACTCTCAGTATGCACCCGAGCACTGAAACTACTGAAGCCTGCAGACTGTGCAGCGCAGACGCTCACACACACATTCGACATACCTGTGAGGATACACAGAAAAATCTGGCATCAGATGTGACTCACAGGGAAACGCTTGATCCAACATCTGACATCTGTGGCTCCCTGCTCTAATGGCTGCCTGCCGCAGCAGAAAACTACACGTCATGATGGAAAGCCAGGTCTGTGTCAGTGACTATGAAACTATTTTAACCATCTCTTTGGTAAGTTTCGACTATAACATGGTTTTGCTTTACTTCAAGTTTGGTTGACCCTTTCCGTAAGAATGAAGCTTGGAAAGAAGTGGATGTGAGGCTGGATCAATAAAGCCTTGCAGCATGGGCAGAGGGTTACTACAGATGGCGAGTGTGTGATAGCGCCAGAGGTGCCTGAGCTCATTAAGAGGCAGGACCATACCTCGGTGCAGAGCAGGGAGAGGGGAGCAGAGGAGGGAGGGAGGAGGGGGAGGAGGATGCGGAGCCTGGACTGAAATGTTTCACCTGAGTGTCACAGAAAGCTGAATCGTTGCTGCAGGAAAAAAAAAAAAAAAAAGAGAAAATTATAAATCCTTTCTTTGTGTGTGTCTGGACAGCAGCAGCAGATCTGTGTTACATTAGTGGAGATGAATGGCAGAACGTAAATAAGAAGCTCGGAGGTTGTTTTAGAGGCTGCAGGTTCACGCAGGAGACAGGCTGGAGTGTGGCGCCATCTCCCTGTCAGAGCCGCTCATTTCATCTCTCTCTTTAATGGAAAGGAACTTCTGTTGGCCATGCCTTCGCAGAGATTTACATTCTTGGTAACTACCAATGTGCTTTTTAAGAAGCCAATGTTTTGTGCAGCCATGCAGTTCTGTTCAAATATGACTTCTGGCATTTCAGCAGACTGGAGCCATAAACAGCTTCCTGCATAGTTTGAGTCCTGAACAGAGAGGATGATCGTTATAATACTGAATGACACGTTCAGTTCAAACAGATTGAGACCAGATTTATTTCTGCAGCAATGATGACGGCCATAAGGATCGTTGACTAATCCATCCCATGTTAAGATGCATTGGTAGCTGCTATGAGGTTTGATGCATTAGATCAGGGGTTCCCAAACTTTTCAGCCCCTGACCCCCAAAAATAAGGTGCAAGAGACTGGGGACCCACTCTGTCCATGGAGGTGGTTAAAACATTTACCGTTGTGCACGATCCAAACACTGGAATAAGAACGACACAAAAGAACAGCCTGAACACTGTAATATTATTTTCATGATGGTAGCAGAATTAATCTCTTGATCTTTTTTTTTTCATGTTTTGACAATGATGGGTCAAATATTACATTTTTAGTGATTTTTAATTTTGATGTGTTTGGAAGAATTCTCATGACCCCCTTCTCAGTGTCT
Organism: Labrus bergylta; assembly: GCF_963930695.1. Taxonomy (NCBI): domain Eukaryota; kingdom Metazoa; phylum Chordata; class Actinopteri; order Labriformes; family Labridae; genus Labrus; species Labrus bergylta. Next base: position 26,510,310 of record NC_089205.1, read on the forward strand.
TGCGACCCCCCAGTGGGTCCCGACCCCAACTTTGGGAACCACTGCATTAGAGAATAGCTTGCTGAACACAATGCTCACATTGAAGTGTTTTTGTATATTTAAGGTTCTTCCAGAGAACAGACCCTTGAGTTAAATAAATATTAACTTTTCCCTTTCCGATATAAAAAAAAAAAGCGTGACATTTGTAAATTGTTCTTTTTGCTGCTCAGTTTCAAACCTCCGGCCGGAGTCACGGCATGGGTTCAAGTCTCATTCCTTTGGGATGAAATCTCGGCTCTAATAAGGCATGAGAGGAAAATGTTAGGCAGTGCTGGAACTGGGGATGAATTGCAGGACAAAAACAGGAATATGTTTTTTAATTACATCTGATCACTTCTGGAGTTTATTTCATGACATGTGGTTTGCCGCGCACAATCATTTCTCCAACACATGACTCAGATCTTTGATTAAAAAAAAAAAAAAAAAAAAGACAACTTCACGATGACTCATTCTTCTCTCTTTATGGTTGTCTGATCATGTTGACATGTGGCAGCCTGAAGTGTAAACATACACAAATACAGCAACACAATGTTTGAGTATAATCAGTATTCACTTCATAGATACTGTGCAGAAACTGTAGACAACACCATGTGCTCATTGGAGCCTGCCGCTGCACACTTACCAACGTTAGCCTTTAGCACACTGGGATGATTTCTCTTCGTGTCTAATTAATTTGATTTTGAATGCGTTTGTTTTTCTGAATGCAATGTCCTCACATTGTGCAATCCATTAATTAGTCTGGACTTTATTAGAAGAGTCTGGGTTGAGAAGGTCAAAGCTAACACTAAACTAAACACTGAAGTGACGACAGACTAGTCATCATCCGTTCTGCTTTTCTTCTTCTTTTTCTTCTTCTTTCCCGACTCCTCCGCTACATCTCCGTACAAAGTGTCTATCGGTTCACTCTTCACTGCTTCCAGCTTCACCGTCACACTGGGCTCCACGCCCTCCTCCACTTCCTCTCGCTCCCTGTCCTTCTTCTTCTTCTTCTTCTTCCTTTTCTCACCCACCACTTCACCATCCTCCACAGGGACATCCATCATCACCTCAGTTTCCGCCATCGGCTCCTCCTTCACCTTTAAGTACTCCTCTACCCGCTCTGTCTTTATTCCCTTTTCTGTCTTATCTTTCTTTTTCTTCTTCTTCTTCCTCCTCCCTTCATCCTCGCCATGTTCTTCGTGCCATGTTTCCTCTGTCAGCCGTTTGACCACTAAAGGGCGGAGAGTTGTGGACGAGGGCCCGAAGGCCGCTCCGTCCGCCTCGCTCTCTGCCACGCAGGTTAGCGTGGGGGTCTTGCTGCCGAAGGGGTGGAACCTCTGTTTGAGCCCGGGCGGGATGGAGGGTGCAGGAGTGGCGGGGATGACCTGAGGGGACTGGTTTGCGCTGCTGTCTCCGTAGCTCTCACACACATTCATCAGGCCGGAGAAGGCGGGGCCAAAAACGACACTGTCCGACGCCTGCTTGTCGCCGGTGAGCAGGCAGAGCTCGGAGGCTCCGTGTGACGACGACAGGACGCTGTAGATCTGCTGGCTGCTCCCAGTCTGAGCTCCACCTGCAGGTACAGGAACCTTCAGGGTCTGGAGACCTGAGAGAGGCACCTTGATGCCACTGAAACTGGAAGAAAAGATGAGAGACAATGTTAGGCGTCATTCCAACAAAGGATCCTGGGAATTATTTTACCTGGATTCACAAGTTTACACTAAACATTGTCCTTTTCTGAGACTGTCACTGAAAAATGAGAGCTTCCACATGAAGCTGTCAAGCTCCATCTGATGGTCTCAACAGGCTGTCAGATACTTTATGTTAAGACTGTTCAAAGTGAAACTGCATAACTGCAATAAGATAACATCACACATGTTCTCACTTACTCTTAAAAAAATGAATCATGTTACTAAAAACATTCAGAACGTTTACTCGGTTTTAGCACTGAACACCCTCTCTTTGTACAAATGTTAATAGGATAGGATAAAACTTTATTGATCCCCAGACGGGAAATTCGGCCGTTGCAGCAGCACAGACAAGAAACCTCAAAATACACATTAAACAGAATAGATAAGATAAATAAAAATAAAAACAGGGGGTATATACAAGTACAAAATGAATGATGAAGTTAACTATGCAGGGAGTTGAGAATTATTTTGTAATACAAATACACATTAATATGTGATTTCTTTTTGTAAGAGTAACACTGCTTGAATAAGACAAACCGAGAAAGAGTCTACCAACCTTTCTGGATTAAAGTTAGCAGGAGCTTTTATGAGCCACAGCTCATTCTTGTTGTTCTTCAGACTCTCGGTGAGCATGCTGCTGCAGGGCTTATGGCAGAAAGACACAAAGTCAGCAGGACACTGGTACCTGGTCGTCCTCTTATCTGTGGATAGAAACAATAAGACTTCATCATTCGTCAATGAAATCACAAAGAGCATTACAAAAAGAGACCAAACACAGGAAATAAGGTCTGTGCTCACTTTTTGTAGCATAGACTTTGAGTGTCAACAAGCTTACGTTTGCAATCTGAATCACTCCATGCCGATCAGAGAAGACGTTTTAATGAACTGTGAGACTTTCACATTTTCTGTCCTTTGCTTGATGTTTAAAGACACACCGCAAACACTTGCAAAAGTATGCAGAGCATTATTTTGAGTCTTAAATAGACTTGTTAAACTTACACTTTAGGACTCGTATACAGAATAGAATAGAATAGAATAGAATAGAATAGAATTACTTTATTGATCCCAAACTGGGAAATTGTGGCGTTACAGCAGCAGGTTGTCCAAAAACACAATATGAGCAAATTTAACACAATATAATATTAAATACAAAGTAAATAAGCACAAAACATTTCAAAACTAAGAATGTGAATATATACAACCAAGATTTAATTAAGCATTACTAGTCTTAATTAAGAAAAGATTAAATACAACATACTTTGCTGTAGATAAATGTAAATTGTAAATGGACAGTATTGACATAACGACGTGATGACTTCACAACTTTGACTTGTTTTTAAATAGTCAAACAATAAAAATACAATGCAATCCTGCACTGTATGTCCATTACATTAGCAACCAAACAACACGTAGCACTGTTCAACAAATCAGCATGATCTTACCTTGTACGTGTCGCTTCGCAGGTGACTTTGTTGCAGAAGTGTCCGCTTCATCTTCGCTTGATGAAGGTGACACGTGTCGCGGCATTTTTGATTTGAAAACAACCACAACCGTTAAAATGAAACGTTTTCTACCTCAAACACATGGCTACGGAGCACCCACATGTGTTGACACCGTTTGCACTACGACCTTCGCTTACTTCACTTCCGTGTCACTTTTCGTTTGTAGTTCCAAAATCCGGCACGGGCTGGTTAGCTTCGATTTAATCGAACCAGTTCAGAAAACTCCAACTCCCACAATGCACCGCGAGAGATTACGTAACCTTCCAAGCGTCTGTCGGGGAAGCAGTTGACAACAGCCGCCAAGAGCAGGCCGAAGTGGGCAAACACAACAAATATAGGAAGAAAAGAGCGAAATTGCTGCAGAGTTTGAATTTATTTAATAAACTAAGAATGTTTAACTTTATTCTGAAGCAGTTTGAAGTCCGTTGAACCGGAAATTAGTTCGCGAAGAGAGGGCGTGCACCTGTCGAAAGATAAATAGGTTAACCCTGCTAACGTCTAGCTAGCACGTTAGCTTGTGTTTTTTTTTTTTTTTTTTTGCAAAACATGTCGTCCCCGTCCTCCTCCTCCAGGCGCCAGTGGTGCTACCTGTGCGACCTGCCGAAGATGCCGTGGACGGTGGTGTGGGACTTCAGCGAGGTGGTCTGCCGTGGCTGCGTGAACTACGAGGGAGCTAACCAGATCGAGTTCCTGATCGCGAGTGCCCGACAGCTGAAGCGGACACATGGGCTGCAGGATGGAAACGTCAGGTCACCTGGTCCTTCGCCGAATAAACACGGCACATCTGGCAGAGGGGAAGCAGCGGCGGCGGCGGCAGCAGCAGCGGACGGAGGGAGGCCACACTCGGAGCGTTTCGAAAGGGGGGTGAGAGGAGAAAGCACCGGGTCGGCTATACGTGTGCCCCCCAACGGGCTGCACCGTGACGGACAGCCGCCTCCTGAAGTGAACCGCCAGAGTCCCAGCGGCAGCAGGAGACCCATGCTGGGCGCTGCCATCCCTCCCAGTTTAGTGACTCAAACCATCGCAGGGATCCCCCACGGTCTTCTCACAGGCATGCCTGCGGGTCTGACCGCCCGGACAGCCCCCATGAGTAACCCTATGATCTTTCCTGCCCCTGTGCTGGCCGAGATGAGTCGTAGACAGCTGGGCATAGGGATGGGGATAGCCCCCTTTATCACGCCGGAGCTGGAGCGAGAGCTCAGTTCGTCCCAGAACCAGCCCAAGATAATGTCACAAGTCCACACTGCTGTGACAGGAAGCAGCAGCAGCAGCAGCAGCAACAGCAAGAGTTCAGGTCTGCCTTCTTCTTCGTCCTCGTCCATGGCTGGAGGTGTAAGCCAGACCAGCCCAAAGCCTGCCTCATCTCCAGCCAGGCAACCCCGCCCCCTCACAGCGAGGTCTGGAGGGGAGCCCCTAGGATCAAGCTCCTCTGCAGAGGCAGCGACCACTGCTGCAGCATTACCCCACAGTGGGGCCTCTGAACTGGGGTCTGCATCAGCCAACAATACCCATTCGACCGGAAACACTCTTTCCTGCACCTTGTGTCACGAGAGGCTGGAGGACACACACTTTGTTCAGTGTCCATCAGTGCCAGGACACAGGTTTGTGTTTATTCTATATTTGATTTGGTTTTTTTTAAAGATTATTTTTGGGGCTTTTTTTTGCCTTTAATGGAGAGATAGGACAGTGGATAGATTCTGAAATCAGAGAGAGAGAGAGAGAGAGAGAGAGAGAGAGAGGGGAATGACATGCAGGAAAGGAGCCACAGGCTGGATTCGAACCCGGGCTGCCCGCTTGGAAGACTATAGCCTCCATACATGGGGCGCGTGCACTAACCACTGCGCCACTGGTGCCCCTATTTGATTTTTGGAATGGAATAACGCAGCCTGGAACAAATTGTGGTTTAGGTCGAAAGGTCTTCTAGCACTTTATTGTAAGACCGTCAAAAATGCAAAGATGTTGATGATGTTTAATAAATAAAAAGGTATTAGGGCTTTGAGTTTAAAAGAGTCGCTAATTAAAGGAAGCCTTTTCATCTCTGGAAATAAATAATAGCTTATAATAGATGCATCTAACTAATAGTTGTAGTAAGCTTTTCTCTCTTACTTTCCCATGTTTAGGTTCTGTTTCCCCTGCACCCGAGTGTACATCCAGAGCCGGCGGGGTGACGGTGAGGTGTACTGCCCCAGCGGAGAGCGCTGTCCGTTGGATAACTCCCCCAACAGTCCTCCTTGGGCCTTCATGCAGGGCGAGGTCTCCACCATACTGGGCACAGGCGGGGCAGGAGCGGCACCGGCTGCTGCCTCTGGAGCCGGGAACGCGCCGGGACCTGGTCCTGGAGCTGCAGGAGCGTCTTCATCCGGGGCTGGGAATGGATCTGCTGGCGGAGGTGGAAGTGGAGATGTCACTGTCAAGAAAGAGAGAGAGACGTGATGATGATCGTCATGGCAACCAGAACCCAACACAGCAACAGGCAGGTCGACATTATGAAGTTCTGGCTTTTAGATAAATCTGTTTTTACCTCCATCATTACGTAATGAATCAACCTTTGTTCATTTCAATAGAGTAGGCATTTCTATTCTTCAAGATCAGCAGAGCAAATGTGAAGAAACAGAAAGTTAAGTACAAGGTCAATGGATTAATTTAGAGAGGGATGGGGAGGGGAGACGAGGAGATAGCTTTAAAATGAATGAAACTATTCACTAATATGACTGAGGATAGTACAACAGTTGTAACTGTAAATCTTCTGCTCTGTTTTCTAGATCTATGTGACATAGATTTGATGTTTTATGTAGCGTTTGTTTTCTCTGATGCAGAGTCGTGTCACACATCAGGAGGAGGAGACCTCTGCACCCGGCTGCTGAGAGATCCAGAAGAGAAGCTACAACGTGCTGCACAGCTCAGAAAAAGCTCCATCACACAGGTCTTTATACTCACACCGCCAGATTTTTAATCACATAGTCCGACCTCACCACATACCAGACTGATGGTCTATTGGTTTCATGACTCTGCAAAACTTTTTTTTTTATTTGTAATGAGAATGTGACGACTATATTCAGTAATCAAAATACATTTCCTCTTGTGCTGCTGCAGCAACGAGCAGCAATCTATCAAATATTAACCACAAATTAACGGCTGAACTGTGACTACTTTCCTTTGTAGAGTTAACCCTCGCTTCACGAGTTTAACGTCTGATCAGAGCCAAAAATATTTTTTTTAAACTTGGCAGCTGGAGATCAAAGAGTTTCACACATTTACATGACTACTCCCCCTATCAGAACTATTTAAAAGATGCTGTACTTACACTAATCCAATATTCACACAGCAACTTGAATATGCACCTTAAGAAACCACTAGTGCCACTCAAATCTCTCCATGTGGCTACCAGTGTGTTCACATGTAATAGACTTTGTTTTCTAAGGAAAGCTAGCATAGCTGCTAACGGTAGCTCATTAGCAGACCTGACTCTTCTAAACAGTCAGAGAGTAGCCACAGTCCAGTGTTGATTGTCAATATGGTGTTCGCGTAAGAAAGCACAATAAAAACAGTAGCCACGGTTGTTTTGTATCTTTTCCCTGTTGATGAGTGAAACGCTGGCTGGCAGCACATCAGACGAGGTCAGACATCAGACTGTTCAACATTCAATCCCGGCGGCTCCAAGGAGGAACAAGTTGGTACTTAACCATCGACTGAATCTCATTTCCCCCTTCCTGTGCTCGGTCTAAATTAAGTCTCTGTGCTTCTACAAATCCAGTTTATATTTACAACTGACATGGAAGTGAAAGTTCTGATGAAAGAGTGTACCTTTAACGTCATGATCTCTGCTTTGTTCCTGACTGAAATCTGTGTCCGAGATTTAACTCTGTGACGGATCGTTCAAACTTGACATGAACAGAAAAACCAACAAGAGATGTTGACAGAATGCCAGGAGAGACTTTTCTCTGTACGTCCGTGTATTTGTTTTTTTTGGTGGTCAACTTCAGATAAAGCCGGCTTTGACTCAGAGAAGAGAAAACAAACATCCAGTGAATCTGTGGACAAGCCGTGGACACGCTCTGTGTTTAAACGTTGCTTTCATACAAGATCCAGCCCAGCCTCCGCTTTACCATGAATGTATATGAAAAGATATCTGATAGGCCTAGGATGATATTTTATACTAGAATGTTCAATGTTATATACTCTATAGATCTATTATAGTATGTATGTGCAATCCTTGGTCATAGTATATATGCAACTATTTGGAATAAGTCATTCAAAGCGTGTGTGTATCATTTCTTTAACCCTTTGTTTTCCAAAGGGAGAATCCACCTTCAGGCAGTAAATGTTCCTCTTTCACCCTGAAAGGTTTGTTGATTCGGTTTCCCCAAACACGAGACACTTTAATGGAGCCTTATCGAGTGGAGCACGTTCTAGTCTGAAATCTTATGTGTAGCAGTAAAAATCAACAAACGCTGTCACAGTCTGAAGGTTACTCTCCATGTTCTATCACCTTTAGTGGATTTAACCTGCAGAGAGGCTCGGACATTTAACAAGTGCATGAAGAATGAACGGCAGAAAAGGAGACTATGAACATGTTAGAGTATGCTCGCTCTCTTTACACACATGTAACGGTTATAAAGATGAGGTCATCATTTTAAAAACATAAAACTGTGAAGTTAGGAGACGTCCCTGTGGAGGACTCATCCATATTTACAGACTGGATTTAAAACAGTGTTGGACAAAGAGTCCAACACTTTGATCAATGCATTCAGGAATACGTCTTGAGGTGGATTCTCCCTTTACGTACTTTGTACTCATCAGTACAGACGCACACACAAACCAAAGGTAACTTAATGCCCAACTGATGTTTGTGGATGTTGATGTTTTATTAAAAAAAAAATATAAAGCTATATTTCTTGGCCAGATGGAAACTGGTTTTCTTCATCAAACAGTTCCAGGTAACAGGACCATGTGGTCTACTGTACTTCTGGGATCATCCCACAGATCAGGTCTGTTCTAAACGTGGAATTTGAGTTGACTATATGCACTGATACATCATGCAATCCCTTGCTAAAGTGCCTTTTTCAAATGTTTACCGCCTGCTTGTGTGTCTGGGAACCTCAGGGGAAGTCGGAGTGCAATGACTTTTTTTTTTTATTGTTGAGTCAATGATTAACCTGTTTCCCTTCAGTCGCCATCAGACGGCTTGGCTTTATTCTGAAGCTTTTTGTAAAGTCCACTCATTGTTTGATACGCTCTCTCCCTGCATCCCAGCGCTCTCTCTCTCTTCTTTCATTCATGTGTCCAGTTTTTAGATTTGTCAGTTTTATTGCAGCTTCGTGTACAAAAATAGAAAGCAGGAATAAAAGGGGATGGAAACGTGTCATTGGTTGTCTCCTTCTTGACTTTACCCACAGAGATTCAAACATGTGAAATATCTTCTTTTATGCTCCTCTGGATGAAAACAATGAAGATCCATGAATGCCACAGCTCTCTGAGTTGAGGTGCTAAGTGGAGGATTTCACTATCTTCACTAGGATCTGTAATCGAGCTAACGTAATGGACAACAGGTTGATGAGCTCTCATCCTGCTGAGTCCAACATCTACGCCGGATCGATCTGTTTTATTTCATTTTTTAAAAGGTAACGCAAAATCGTACAATAGATGGATATTTACAGAACTAATTGAGACATTTGATTCAGTTTATTTGAAATGTAAATTTAAAGGATGTGTGTTAAAAGGCCAAGAGTTGAATGTGTGTTTTTTTTCTTTCTACCAATATGATTTCCCTGGAGATATAAAGAGGACATTTGAACATTTACACATCAAGTGTGAAGCTATGAGGAGATTATTATGTTAGAACAGAATTACTTTATTGATCCCAAACTGGGAAATTGTGGTGTTACAGCAGGAGGTTGTCCAAACACACAATATTAAAAAAAAACACAATATTAGCAAATTTAAACACAATATATTATTAAATACAAAGTAAATAAGCACTAAAAATATCAAAACTAAGAATGTGAATATATACAACCAGGATTTAACTAAGCATTACTAGTCTTAAATATGAAAGATTAAATGTAAATGTAAACAGAGTTGTAAATGGACAGTATTGACATGGGGAGATGTCCAGAGCTGTGCAACCAGTGATACATAAGTTAAAGTGCATGAGTGTAAACATATTATCAGCAGAAACTATTCAATATAACGGTGAGTAGACAGACAAATGAAGTGAACTTGAGTGCAGGGATAATTTGTAAATTTGTAAATTTAACATGTTACTTTATTAATGTGTTAATAAAGTGATTTAATAAAAAAAATAAAGAAGCAAATAACTAAGTAGATGCTGGATCCAGAAACTAAAAGTTGTAGAGAGGCACAGAAAAAGATGTGCACAGGGTTTATTAACGAGAGTCTTTGGAGCCAATATATGTATATATAATAAATATAATAAACAGAGTAAGGTCTCCTTCTAGACCCATGAGTGCTCAAACAGATTATTAAACCTTTAATTTAGGACAGATAGTGATGGATCAATAAAACTGTAAAGTGTGATTGTCCTTTTGAAAACACTGAATGGTGAAAGGCATCACACACATTAATGTGTTCATGTTCACCAGTAAATGGATCAATAAAGTTCTCTTAAAGCAGACCAGCTTTCCTTCACATCTGTAAATGATCTTAATGATCCTGCAGTTTAAAAGTGTTCAGAAATCTCTTGTGTCAATAAACATTTCAAAAGAAGTGAAACTCGATCCAGGAACGTGTTCTGAAAGAGTTGGATTTGAACTCTACTTCTGTTACAGTCCGCGTCCAGGTTTACCTGGAAAAGCTGCCCCCCTCTGCAGGAGCTATTTTAGTTACTATTTAGTTTCCTTTAGTGGCCGCAGGGTGGCGCTCTCACTCTGCTGACCTCAATATGAGAGAATATATCGCTGCTGAGAAAAGAGGACGTGTGTGTTCTCTTTGATCAGATTCAGGTTAACATCACGGCCTCTGAAGTTCTCATGAACACACTCAGAGGTCACTGGGTGTCAGTCACGTTTTTACATGACGTATTGAATGAGTTCCTCTGAAATGAAAAGCGCGTGAACCTCACACGAGCCCGGCTTAAAGAAGGTGAATGCACCTCGGATCAAGAGCCAGGTAAAGTGATGAAATGTTAATATCACGAAGAAGAAGAATTGTGAGAAAGGGGGTTAAGGGGGTACAGTTAGATTCCCCCCTCCTCCCCTCCCCCCCCCCCCCCCCCCCCTCCGGGCTGCTGGCAGGCCGATGTGTCGTTTCCTCCATTAGTGTCAGCTCATTACAGCTATTGTTAAAGCAATTATAGAGGTGTTAATGGACGATGGAGGCCCATTGGCATGAGAAACGGCCTGCAGAGAGAGGATGTGGCTAAATGTGAGTTGGGGAAGAAATGGGACGTCAGAGGACAATTACATGTTTCAGGATGAGTATTATGAAGCCTGAGACTGACAGTGAAGAGTTCATCCCTCACCAAGTGAACCCAACAAACCTACAATTCACTTAGCAGACCTCCATCCAAACAAAGCCTCCATCTGTGTAGAATTCTAAAAAAAATAACAGGCAATCAAACTTCAACAAAAAACATTAATTTACTGCGTTTATTCTGTAGAAACTTAAAAATTAGAGAATGATGAGAACAACTATTATCCATCATTCACAGTTTCTCGATTTAGCAGAGCTTCTACTGTTTCCAGAGGAGAAAGGTTAAACTGTGCTTTACAGACAGAAAGTCAGGTTTCCCATGGCACTTGAATGCAGCAAAATTACAACTATATATAAAATAAACGAAAACTATCCCACATGAATCCAAACCTCGAATCAGTAACTGATTTTCCATTTTCCATTCCATTTCTAGGTGTGACACTTTCTTCTTGGTTCTTGTCAATTCTCTAATGAAGGGTTACGGTTAGGGTTAGTTAAGTTGGAGGTTAGTTAAACTGTATTGGACGAGATGCAGTCCTGCGTATCCTCATGCTTACTTGGATAAACATAGCGCCGTTTCATCTTTCTCCACAGGTTTCAAAATCATCCACACACCCACAAAAACTCGCTCCTGTGAAAACTGACAAGAGTCTGAGCACACTTCATATTTGGTGGATTTGTTCTTTTGATCAAAAGTTCGAGGTTGGAGTTTTGCATCCTTTCTGATCTCACACTGTATGAGCAGCATGCAGATAAAAGAAGCTCATCTCTTTCAGGCTTAATTACATCATTACACACACTGAGGTGTGAGATCATCCCGCGTGCTAATCGACCTGACAGCTTTTTTTTCCAAACAGCCCATCATGTCTTCACAGGGGAGACAGTCTGCGGAGAGCAAGGCTGCCTATGAACTGTAGCTTCAATATGTGGACAGGAAATAAGTTATTAAAGATCATTTGGTGCTAAATGTTCATAACCCGACCAGCAGCTGGTCATTAAAGGACATTAATCACTGATATAAAGAAGATGAAGTCGTTTCAATCAAGGTAACTCAGAGGTCAGACATCTGTCCAGCATGTCATTATTTTCAGAATCTGTCATGTTTCCTTTAAAAAAAAAAACACACATTCTGGAGGTTTTCAAGATGACCCGGATCTGTCTGACATCACATGTCTGTTGTGTCTGCGCGCTCATCTTCTTCCTGTTATTTCTGATTCCTGGGATCTTTTCTCACAGTCTAATCCCGTCGACCTCCCGCCTGCGCATCAATTACATGTCCATTGAGAGGCCATTAGCAGAGGCATTGACATTCACAGGCCTCCGTCTGCACCCATGGGCAGATGTGTATTCCTCAACACAGCAGTCCGGCCCCTATGCATTACACCAGGCTTACATTATTTATTGTATTACGGTGTGGCGGTGGGCCACGAAGGCCTCTAGGAGAAGAGAGAAAAAAACCTCCAATAGTTCATCGAGAAGGCCTCTCAAATCCAACCGAGACAAAGTTACGCACAGATACTCACGAGAATCAAGAAGACCTAAAAGTAAACGAAATGAAACAGAACAAAAGTCAGAGTTATAATGCATCACAACGAACAATTTACGCACAATTTACGCACGAACAAACGCTAAGCTACGTTTAAGCTTCCTTTACGTTTTCGTTTATTTTTTTGTATGCAAATGTGATGTTTTGGTTACGCCAAAAAAAAAAGTCAATATATTGAAAAAAAAAAAAAACAACTCATATTTTATTGATCTGAGAACTTCTTCTGTGGGCGTGGGAACTTTTATCTCTCCTGGGTAGTTCTGCTTTTCTGACCTGATTAAGATTTTGAATCTTTTGACAGTCAAATATTCCACGAAAAGTGTTTTTATAATCAAGAAAATATTTGACTATCAGACACAAAATCTGAAATAAGTGTGGTGGTTACAAACCCGAAGAGAAGTGTTAAAGTGGTTACGACCCAAGAGAAGAAGTGATAGCCGAGGGAATTAACGACTTTGACACCCCTCACCACACACACACACACACACACACACACACACACACACACACACACACTCTAAAGATAGGAGTAGGACGTTTCTAATTTTTGTGAAACAAAATGACATTTTATTTGAGCTATTTATTAAATATTCAAACTTCTACATAACTTTATCGAATATTAACTTTGATCATATTGCCACTTTGATAAAGGTTAGTTACTTGTGTTAAAAAAAAAAAATCCAATCAGCTCTGTTCCTGAAGGATTATGGGACAGTGACTTGTCCGGGTGGCCTGTTGCAGCCGCCGGGCCAATATACAGCACGCCAGGGGGCCACATCGGCCTTTTTGCGGGGCCCTTCCTGGATCCCAACACGGCATTCAAATGTCAGGATCGGGGCGGGACCCGGCGGCACCTTATAAGAGAAGGACGTCCAGGTTCCTCTGCTGGATTTGCGCGCTTCACCTCCGCCTGCTGCAGCGGAAAAAAAAAACGGGCCACAAGAAGAAGAATAAGTGTCCATCTGCTGAGCCGTGACAAGATTAAAGTTATAAAACAATGGATGACTGACAAACAGCCTGAGAAGTTTTGACTTTATTTTTGTTAGTCCGGGAGAACAGCGTCCACTTTCTCTAAAACTTTTTTTTTACAGCAAACATTTTCTTCTTCTTTCGTGACAAAAGGAGACAGCGGTGTATTTGGATCTTTTCTCCTGACATCTTCAATCTTTGCGAAGGATTTTAAACTTATTTTTTTGTTATAGATTTTTTTTTTAACCCCTCGGTGATAGAAAAGAGTTTCTCCTTCATAGACTTGTGTTGGGGATGTTGAGCTCTGTGAAGATGGAAGCCCATGATCTACCAGAGTGGAATACTTTCTACAGCGAGGCAAGCGAGGTAAACACAAGTTCCACACATCAAAATGACACAAATAGACTTCAGATTTATCTAAATGTTTTATTTCCTCTACTTTCAACAACTTCTGGATTTTTTTTTTTTCTCGAAGGACAAAAGTTTGGTGATAATTGTATTTGCGCACAGATTCACCAGGATCCCGAGGAGAGAACCAGCTGTGTACTTTAAATATAAAAGAAGATTAGAGAGAACATTTTGAAGATTTTTTATTTACTCTTAAAGCTCACATAGAAATATTGCTAAAATAAAAAAATAAAAAAAAAGGTTCAAACGAAATGTACGCAGAACAGGGCGACAAAGAGGATCGATGCGCACTTCACATTTTCTCAGGAAAATAAGAAATAAAGTCAAGAAAAAAAAGCGAAATATAACCAATAACAATTAGTAAATCCTCTTCAGTAATAATCCGACATGAACATTTGAAAATTAAACGAATATTTAAAAAACACAACTGAAAAAAGTTATATATGAAGGCCAATTACTGACAGTTACTAACTTATTGTTCAGATTTGACCGGTTCTGGAGCCTGATATTATTTTAATTGCTTTATAAATATTTAGGTTGATTCAGTTAGATATTTAGAGGTGAGGTTTTGAGCTTATCTACAGACTGTTCTCCTTTGTTTCCTCGCAGCTGCTGAAGCGTCGCGACATTTCAGGTGTAAATGTAACACGACTTATTCCCAGTAATTCAATTAAAGGTTTAATTCAATCAGCAGCTTCAGATCTCACCTCAGCACGGCCTGATGAAATTAACGAAGAAGAAAGAGATAATACTTAACAGCGGCCAGGTCAGCGGGGCCGAGATACCTGTTCCTGATTCCTCTTTTAAAGACGTCAAAGAGTTTTTCATAACTCAAACTAATCATCTGTAAGAATTTAAAAAGTGTTTGTGCATGTTTGACGAACATTAAGAAGATATGAGGACAAATCAGATTCCTTCCTAAGAAGTGAACGTTTGGTTTACTTGTTTTTTCCACACAGCAGCGGAGGAGGCTGTCTGAACCGAGAGGCACCATGACGCGTTTTTTACGCATTCTCAGGTTAACATCGCTGTGTGAAATCCATGTCCTCTCCCCGCGCGCACTGAGAGCTTCATTGTGCATTGATAAGGAAGGAGTCCCGTTTTCAATGGACACCCAAACGGCCTCACTTTCACGTTGAAAACGTTTTTTTTGAGTCGCAGTATGAGGTTAAAAAAAAGGACCACACTGAAATAGTTGTTCCCTAAATGTTGAAAAGTTAAAGGTGAAGATGAGTTTAATATATTTCTTTATTTATATTAACTGTGACTGTATCAGCTCATGTGTTCCTCTGCAGTGTTTTAAATAACCTCGTGTTGTTGTTCTCTGTCTGCAGATGTATTCCTCTCCCAACGCCATGAACTCTGGTCTCGGCTCGATGGGCTCCATGGGAACCATCAACAGCTACATCAACTTGAACCCGCCCATCGCCTCCCCTGCCGGCATGAACATGGGGTACCCGAGCTCAACGCTCAGCAACTCCCCGCTGGCCTCGATGGGCTCGGGGCCCGGTCACATGTCCCTCTCCCCAGGGGCCTCGTCCCTCAGCTCAGGCGCTCTGACCCAGCTGGGCCCTTCGGCTCCGGGCTCCCTGAGCTCCCTGTCCCACTACCAGAACATGGGTCAGTCCATGAGCCAGCTGGGGTACCCCTCCACAACCAGCCTGAGCCGCGCCGGGCCAAAGGAGATCCCCCCGAAGCCGTACCGCCGCTCCCTGACCCACGCCAAGCCGCCCTACTCCTACATCTCCCTCATCACCATGGCGATCCAGCAGAGCGGCAGCAAGATGCTCACCCTCAACGAGATCTACCAGTGGATCATGGACCTGTTCCCCTACTACCGCGAGAACCAGCAGCGCTGGCAGAACTCCATCCGCCACTCTCTGTCCTTCAACGACTGCTTCGTGAAAGTCGCTCGCTCGCCCGACAAGCCGGGCAAAGGCTCGTACTGGACCCTGCACCCGCAGTCGGGGAACATGTTCGAGAACGGCTGCTACCTGCGGCGCCAGAAACGCTTCAAGATCGAGGAAAAGCTGGCCAAGAAGGCGGGGAAGAACCAGGAGGGGGGAAAAGGAGGTCACGGTGGGGATCACCTGGGGGAGGACCACAGCCCCACAGGAGGATCAGAGGGAGCTGACTCCGCCCACTCAGACAACTCCCACCCCGGCTCCTCGGACGACCAGCCGCACCAGCGGAACTCCCTGGTTCCTCTGGACTGCCCCGCGCTGTCCTCCTCACACCTCCACAGCCCGCCCATTTCCCTGCCTCCCCCTTCCTCCTCCTCTTCCTCCATGCCTCCTTCCGGCCTCTCCCTGTCAGCCTCCTCCTCCTCCATCCTTCATCCACAGTCTTTAGTGGGGGGTCCCCACCTGCTGCCCAGCGCCATGCAGCAACACATTGACCTGCAGAGCGACGCCCTCAAGTCCCTGGACCCCCACTACAACTTCAACCACCCGTTCTCCATCACCAACCTCATGTCCAACGAGCAGAAGATGGACCTCAAGTCCTACCAGGACCAGGTGATGGCCTACAACAGCTACACCGGGGGCTCTCCTGTGGGGGCCAAGCAGATCTATGACAGCCAGGGGCCCACCTCCATGGACTCAGGCGCTTACTACCAAACTCTGTACAGCCGCTCGGTGCTCAACGCCTCCTAATGTGGACCCACACACACATCTGTCTGTGGAGCCAAGATGGAGACTTCTCTTCTCCTCTAAAATGGACACCAGAGCTCTCTCTCTCTCTGTCTTCCTCTTTCTCTCTCTTTTTCTCTCTCTCTCTCTCGCTCTCTGGCTCTCGTCCAGCGGCCTCTGAAGAGACTCACATCTAAAATGGCCGTCGTGTTTGAGAGGCAAGAGAACAGTTTGTTTTTTCTACTTCACGGCCTCTGACAAACGTGGAAGGAAGCTGGTTGGTTACACGGAGGACAGAAAAGAGAAGCTGGATGATGAAGATGTCGCTGGAGCTCCGCACGTGCTGAAGTGTCAGCTTTTGTACAAAATGTAAATAGAGGTAATGTAGGGGGGGGGAAAGGATATTTGCATTTATTTATGAAGGGAATAAATCTTAATATATCTTGTATAGCTCTGTTGACCAGTTACAACCCCGATGTGAGTTTTATTTTTTAGAATGAGATAAGTTTCAGGTTACTGCTTCAGGCAGGTGTTACTGTTCGTGTGTTACAGCATTTCACACCATTTCCGTCAATCAGGAGTCCGTCAGTGTATATATAGCTCATGGAGTCTACTTTTTAAAAATAAGTTTTTATTTTTATTTTGGTTGATATGAAGAAAAAAAGAAAGCCGTTTTGTCCTTACTGGAGCTCAGATAAAATAGAAGTTTTGCAGCCAGAAGGTAAGAGGCAAAGAAACTGTGGTAAAAAAAAAAAAAGAAGATACTAACATGTCATGTTTCTGTTTTTCATTTCCCACAAACATTTTCTGTTGTTACTTTATAATCCAGAGGCATGAAGTGCTCCTGTCAGACTGTAACATGATGTAAAGCAGAGCGGGGGAGTTCAGTCAGTTACTAAAAACAGTGGAGGGGAGGAGAGATGCACTATGGGAGATTTACATACAGTACTTTGCACTATGGAGCTCCCACTGGCCAGGTGGGCTGATAGTGTGTGTGTTACAACAATACTTAGGACCCCCCCCCCCCCCGCCCACACTGTCAATGCATCAGCTCAATGGGATCAGTGGAACGATGTCAGAGGGTTAACTATCCACCCGTCGTCCCAAAAAAAAAAAAAAAGTGCCTTTTCTTCAAAGACTGCTGATCTGACAAGATATCAATGTATCGACAATCTATTGAAGGATTATTCCGTCACACAGCGGAGGACGCAGAAGTTTCAGGTCACATAATGTCCTCTGTGGAGAAAGAAAGAAAAATGTCTTTTATTTAAGCTATGTTGCTTTTCAAACTTTGAAAGTGTGCTGATATAATATATTGTTGTTGTTGTTTTCGTTGGTTTTAAATGTGATTCAAATGATCCATGTTTCATTTTTTCTTATTAAAAAGGCAAAAAATGTGGGAAGAGATGGTGCATTAGTGTTTTTCTTTTTCAAAACCTCTTTTTTTGGGTGCCCCCTGTGGACAAAGCAAGTATCTCCAACGCCGTCGTTCGTTCTGTCCTGTAAAGGTGGCCGTTCTCTGACAAAAAAAAACTCACCGTGTTTTTTTTTAACAGTCAAACATTTGAGACTCAATCATCTTTGACAAACATCAAAAGGCTGTTTTTTTTAATGCGCCATGCTGCAGGCATTAAGAATGATAATATATAGACGTAGTTCATCTGGTCAGGGATGGTCTCGTTTTTGTTTGGAGCTCATTAAGAGTTATCTCTGTTCATTTTTAGTCTGTGTTCACACCCTCTTAAAAACTTCTCACAGTAGCTTTAAACGATGTCGAAGTAGGACGTTTCCGTTTTCAGAGCAGGAACAAAAAGAATCAAACAGTGTGGAGATGTTTCACTGGCTCAGCAAATTCCCTGAATATTGATTCAATCACAAATCAAAGAGGGGACACTTTTAGGTCTTGAAAAAAGTCATCCTTAAGAATATCTCATAAACGTCTTCTAAATGACTTTATATTCAAAAATACTTCCCACTGACAGTTTTCTTGACATTCTTCACAAAAATGAATCAGAGATGATGAATAAGAAAATGGTGCAACAGCTAATCTATGTCAGGCAGCTGAATGTGAGTCTCTGGATCACACAGCATGACTCGTCAATCAATCACAAGCCTCCTTTTCCCCTCTGCGCTGGTGGAGTCTGCAGGAATAGCAGCGTCTTGTTGAAACAGCTCCTGACCAAATGACCGTGGTGTGTGACATGTCAGACTGTCAGACTAAACACGGCCCAGGATCACACTGAGAGCCTCCAAAACGAGACACGCATTAAGACCCCGCACCTCTCCAAAAACTACTGCCCCTGCCTCTGACCCGGCACCAGAAAAACTATCAGCAGGCCAACAAAACAATTTTTACTCTTAAAGCTCGTCTGCTCGGCCTTTAGAGGTAGTCAGACTGTTCTCTCCTTATCCTCATGGAAACTGTCAATGCAGCTCAAAGGAGGGGTTTCTGGGGAAGAGTGATTAAAGAGCAGCCTAAGAATGGAAATCTGCTGAATCACTTTTTTATTGAAGATGATAAAAAAGGCTTTTCTGTTTCAGTTAAAACAAACATGGGGATGATATCTCCCCTTTACATCTGCAGGAGAAATAAAAAAGTTGATTTATTGATCTTGGATCCTGCAGCTGCCCTTCCCTGTCGCCGGGCATCCTGTATAACTGTCTACCTCTCTGTCTGTCTGTCTCTCAGTCTGTCTGTCTGTCTGCATGTCTGTCCTCTTTCAGTGGCTCAGTCCTGTTCTGTCAGTCACATATGAGTCGCTGCCTTTTCTTATCTGTCACTTCAGGATCGAGGCCTCAGACATACAGACTGCAAGGACACACACATACAGTATGCATGCACACACACACAGACCGAAACCACCCTCCATAACACACACAGTATGCATGTACACACACACACATGGCTGTTCCAGGTATGACTAACCTGGCCAACACTGAAATGTCACTCTGATACGTCCCCACCACGCACACACACAATTGAGTCATATTGCAAAAACACTCAAATTAGTGCCTGTTGCTGCAGAAAATTCAGCTTTTTTCTGATAATTTCATATTATATCAATTAATGTGCCTGTTAATTAACACAACCTGCACACACACACACACACACACACACACATCCATGGAGACAACCACACACTCCTGCCGACACACACACCCTAAAGAAATGGTCTGAGTGGGAATGTAAGGCAGTCTGTCACCTTGCATACACAATAGTCTCTTCAGAGCAGTTCCTTGATAAGATAGGAGAAGTCCCGCCTGATACAGTCCCCACTGCTACACACACACACACACACACACACACACACACACACACACACACACACACACACACACACACACACACACACACACACACATGGCTGTTCCAGGTATGACTAACCTGGCCGACACTGAAATGTCACTCTGATACGTCCCCTCACAGTAATCAGGTGACCACACTGATAGAGTCACATTCAGTCCAGCTTCATGTGAAACAGATAAAATACTGCGGCTTTGAGGTTTAGAAGAAGAAACAATACCGAAGGTGGAGTGAAACAATTCCAAGTACAAAGGGGGGGAAATACTATACGACTGTTATATTTGTAACCTCTCTCAGTCGTATCTGTGACCCTCTGCTGACCCACTTTTCTGAAGTGAGGCTCTTAGAAAAAAAACGATAGCGCTGCTGATAAGAGCCTGAATGTCACAATAAATAAATCCGCTCTCTGAAACGACCATAATAACCTCGGATAGGATTTGTTCCCCGGGTTTCTAGGATTTGCCCTTCCCACACATTGTTGTGACTGTTTTTGTGCAGAAATGCATCAATAAAAAAACTAATGTTAGAGCAGATGAAACGTGTTCTTTGTTGATACACAGATCATAGACTTCTGTTTTAAAGTAAATATTTCCTGCAGAGATCAGGAGGGCACAAAGGGATTCTTTTCACCGTAAGGGTTGTTAGACATTCATATCATTTGGAAAAGGACATTTTAAATGTGCAAAGTAACTCCTAAAATAAATCAGTCGTCAACTTTTTAACTTTATTGCTCTAAAACTTGGTCATGATACTTTAAATCAGCGGTTCCCAAAAGCGGGCCGTGCGCCCCTCTGGGGGTTAAAAACAATTATTACTGTTGCATCTTAAAAAAGTGTTCAGTTGAATGTTGCAGTTGTACTCTTTATTGCTACTTTAGAATTAGCATGATATTTTTGTTTAAGTTTAATCTTCACACATTGATGCTGCCATTCTTTTTCTGTTTTGGCAAATCTCAGATAACTTCTAAAAATACAGATATTTGACTGCAAAGGATGTTATTGTCAATATTTTTTGTATACACACACACACACACACACACACATATACATATATATACAAACAAAATGTATTTGGTAACGTGTGGGGGGGCCCAAAGCCATTTTTATGTTCAAGGGGGGAACCCGGCAAAAAAAAAAGTTTGGGAACCACTGCTTTAAATGATCAAATATATCAGAATAGTTAGATTTGGACGTCACAAGTCTTATACATCGTGCAGTATGGAAACATGAGGTATGGGCTCTGATTCTGAAACCTGTCACACAACAGTCTGGTCTGACATGCAGCTTTCACACATGCACTCATTACAGTTTTAGAAACTTTAGACGCTGATGGACACAGTCAGTTTATATCAATGCTACTTGTAGCTCGACACTTTCACAATATCAGCAAGCTGGTGGACAGAAACATCATGAAGCAGCTTCAGCACTGAGATCGCTCCCGTCACATGCAGACACAGTCTATAGTCGCGCTCCAGTTGCAGAAAAAAAACCGTTATCCTCCTCCCCAGCTCACTCTCCTTTAATTTTCCTGAATGCTTCCTGCTGTGTGTATCACGACTTCACATGGAGCAAGGGAGGCTGACAGGAAATCGTCCGGGGGAAGTTAAGAGTGATAAACTTCTGCTGTTTAGTTTCACACATGCAGCTCACTCCCAACATTTCAGGATTTGAGCATTACAAGTCATCTGATTGGACGAAAGGCATCACCATTAGTGCTGATATACAGTAGAACTGCACTGACACGATTCACAATGTGTATCAGGTGATAGACCGTTGATTTTCATCACAGCAGACGGTCTTGGTGTTGATGTGATCAAGCTGTGACCTCTTCTTTCACCGGATGGAAACAAACGTAACCACAAAGCAGCAGTAAGAGTGCAGGGAAATGTTGTGTGCTGCTTTCTTGGCAAACATCCAGTTTCAGTCGACTTCCGGATCTACTCGTGTGGGTGAAGCCAAATGAGAGATTAAAGAAGCAAACAAAGAGAATCTGTTGTTCTGTAACACTGTGTCCTCCACTAAAAAGCAATAAAACACAGGAGGTGGTGATGTTTACTTCATATCAGCACGTTCTGATCATCTGTGAATGAACACAGCCACGCTGACCTTCAGGGTCAACACCACTCCTTCTTCAATGTGACATCATCAGCTAAACGTGTCCGGAGGCTTTAAATAACTGGTCTTAATAGAGCTCCGCAGGAATGAGTCCTAAAACCCAGGAAGTAAGTTAGCATTTGAGCGCCATGGGGTCTAACGTCTAAAAGTCAACGTGGATTTTGAATGTGTTTGTGGTTAGACGCCTGAAATAAGGTCTGTGGTTAACACAAGCTGAAGAGATGTTGGTGTTTTGTTAGAGCACATGAACTACGTTAGGTAATACTCCAACTTGTGAAGTTTGAGGTTTTTACTCGTCTTTAAAAAGGCGGTTGCTAACAAGCGGCTAAATGTGACTACAGTGGTTGTCGGGGACATTAAAGGTCATCACGCCGGACACAGAGGGCGGGAACTCTCTCACTAGTCGGAGATGTCTCCTGTAGGTTTAATCTTTAGGTTAAGGTGAAGATTATGTTAGTAAACTATTTATTAAACTACATGGATTAGTTTATCGGAGATCGTCTGAAGCATAACGCTAGTGACGTCACAATCATCCAACCGTGGTGTAGTTAGCTTGTAGCATAACGTTAGCTTTTTACTTCTGTCGGCCGCATTAACTCTTCAAACATCATAAAAATGGCGTTCATCTGTGAAGATTATCCTGCTGAACAAAAGGCCTACGCTTCAGAAACGTGCGTTTGACACAGAGATTATTTTCTGCGATGATCCAAAACCCAATGAAAACATCCCAGAGGAGAATTCTCGTCAGACCCCCCATGGAGATGCTACTTCCGGGTTGGCCTACAAAAATACGTCTTATGATTTGTTCTCTATAAATTTACTGAAATTATTTCCTCAATCTGAACTCCACCTCCTCATTAACATTCAAACTGTCTGATTTTGTAAAGACTTGGATCTACAGTTTCTTTTTTGTTTTTTTTAAGTGATAGTTATCTGTCAGCTCTGAAGATAACAGATGAAGGTGTGAAGAATCTTTTGTAGTGAAAAGACGACAGTTTCTCCCACAGATGCCCTCTTATCAAACGCTGAATCACATATGTCATGTTTTGCATAATTGCGGCTTTCTGAAGGTCTGAAAGAAGCTTTGAGGAGAGTCGCTGCGGCCCTTCAGACCTGTGAGGGCGACGCTCTCTTGTCGTTCTCACTATAACGGATATTCCTCTCCTGAGGTGTAACAGTCTCTGCGTCGGCCCTGTTGAACACTTGATGACAGCCGCCCTCGGGCCGCGCTGCCGGTGACAGCATGCAGCACGGAGCCTGCGAGCGTGATCACCTGCACAAAGAGCGTCTGTGCCGATCTGAAAGAAAAAGAAAATAAGATGTCTTTTCTGCTGCTGTATTTAAACTCAGACCTTCATTTCATCCCACTATAGCTGCTGGGTCTCTTTAGAAATGCTGCACACTTTGAAGGCCCGACACAGAGAAAAAACAAATATCACAGAAACTTGTGGAGCGACTTCCACAACGAGGAAAGGTGTTATCTGAACGGTGAAATTCACCTTTAAACAGGTGTTCTGTTCTTATCTAGGAAAATAGATTAGTCAAAGAATAAACTAAAGAAAGAAAGAAAGAAAGTTAAGAAAAAGATAGAATGGGTGAAAAAAGGGAAGGAAAACGGGGACGATGTAAAAACAAACTAAAGAAATGTAAAAAAAAAAGAAAGAGAGATTGAAGAACAAATGAAATATGCAAATAAGGGAAAGAAAGAAGGAAAAGGGTGGTGCGTGCTTTCAAGATGTGCAATGCAAATGAGGGCTGTGCATCCTGGATCCTGTTAGGTGGATCTACTGTTTACACTTGTTATTATTGCCCGAGGAGAGGGAGGGAGAGGGAGGGAGAGGGAGAGAAGGGAGCACTTTCAGTTCAGGCCTCAGGCTGCATGCTCCCAATTTAGGCAAAAAAAAAAAGACGACAGGCAGACAGACAGGTGAGTTAGTTAAGCAGTGAGACAGTTTATGAGGCACACTGAAGTCTGATATAAACTTGTGATGATGACTCGAGTGAAAGAGGTCAAATTCAGCTCAAAGGCTATCAGAAGTGATGCAAGTTCATGAAATGCTTCAGCTCAGAGAGAGAGACAGTCAGAGTCACTGTGACATTCAGCAAACAGCCAGCAGACAGACAGACAGGTAGGCATTCAGACAGACAGGCAGACAGACAGACAGGTAGGCATTCAGACAGACAGGCAGACAGACAAACAGACAGACAAACAGACAGACAGGTATGCATTCAGGCAGACAGGCAGACAGACAGACAGACAGGTAGGCGTTCAGACAGACAGGCAGACAGACAAACAGACAGACAAACAGACAGACAGGTATGCATTCAGGCAGACAGGCAGACAGACAGACAGACAGGTAGGCGTTCAGACAGACAGGCAGACAGACAGACAGACAGACAGACAGACAGACAGGTAGGCATTCAGACAGACAGGCAGACAGACAGACAGGTAGGCATTCAGACAGACAGACAGACAGACAGACAAACAGACAGACAGGTATGCATTCAGGCAGACAGGCAGACAGACAGACAGACAGACAGACAGACAGACAGACAGACAGACAGGCAGACAGGCAGACAGACAGGTAGGCATTCAGACAGACAGGCAGACAGACAGACAGGTAGGCATTCAGACAGACAGACAGACAGACAGACAAACAGACAGACAGGTATGCATTCAGGCAGACAGGCAGACAGACAGACAGACAGACAGACAGACAGACAGGCAGACAGGCAGACAGACAGGTAGGCATTCAGACAGACAGGCAGACAGACAGACAGACAGACAGACAGACAGACAGGTAGGCATTCAGACAGACAGACAGACAGACAGGTAGGCATTCAGACAGACAGGCAGACAGGCAGACAGACAGGTAGGCATTCAGACAGACAGGTAGGCAGACAGGCAGACAGACAGACAGGTAGGCATTCAGACAGACAGGCAGACAGGCAGACAGACAGGTAGGCATTCAGACAGACAGACAGGCAGACAGGCAGACAGACAGACAGGTAGGCATTCAGACAGACAGGCAGAGCAGGCAGCCAGCAGAGGTTCAGATAAGCAGTTGGACTTTGCTCTGTCGTTCGTGGGTGTTGCAAAGAGAGCGAGATAAAACTACTGGCCTGAGCGACGAACACAGAGGAGGCGGCTGATTACATTTAACCTGATGCTCGGTGTGTGTGTGGGTGTGTGTGTGTGTGTGTGTGTGTGTGTGTGTGTGTGTGTGTGTGTGTGTGTGTGTGTGTGTGTGAGGGTGTGTGTGTGTGTGTGTGTGTGTGTGTGTGTGTGTGTGTGTGGGGCAGACAGTTAAGGACAGTATCGATCAGAACAGGACTCATCGATTCGGGGACGCAGCAGATTCACGGCAGGCAGACAGCCTCTCTGCTGAGCGGCAACAACTCAGGTCAACACAAGGTCAAAGGTCAGGGACCAGGGTTGAGAAAAGGTTGCTGGTTCAGATCCCCGAGTCACTGCAGCAGAAGATGCTCCGTCCTCGATCTCTGTGCCCCCCCTGAGCAAATGTTCAACTGGGGCTGTGTGTGCAAACATTGTACTGTTGTTTAACAGATATGATGATATTATTAAAGTTAATTCATTTTTTAAACCTTAAGTTTCGATTCAGCAGGAAAAGTACAATTTGGTTTGTTTTGATTCCTCCATTTTCACAATTATTCTTCTTCTGTTTTTTTATTCCCTGCAGCATTTTCGTCTTCCCGTTAGAGTCTTGATGGTTAATTGAGATTTTTCTCCCCTGCATCCCGTGTCTGTTTGCTTTGACCCAGTTTTCCATTTAAGTTGCATCTTATCTTATCTTAATGTCTGTGAGTAACATTGTCTCTGTTATGATTACACACACACACACACACACACACACACACTCACACGGAGCACCTGCTGGGTTTGTGAAGTCTACTCTGCAACATGATCAGAATAAGTTGCAGAGTTGGTTGTGGTGTCTGCTTACATGGGTGGATCGAGCCGTAATAAGAACCTGTCTGTCATATCAGAGAGTTGATATTCTGGCTGTGTTTCAGGTGTGACTCCTGCCTCTCCTCTCTACTTTCAGGATGTTTGTATATGCAGCCGAGGAGGTGAGGTTCAATATCCTCAGGACTTCATACTGCTCTTCTTCTTCTTCTTCTGTGTGTGCTGATGGCCTCAGGTTGGATATTCTGACGCAGGGGAAACCCTCTCACCACCTGTTTGTATCGCTTAAATAAACCTGCATCCACTAAATCAGCTTCACTTCCTGAGCTGTGGATTTCACACTGCATATCTAAAGAGACATCCAACCCCAACATGCAAACTAACTGTAATCACATTGTTATTTCTCCCCTCAGCACTGGCACTCTGCCTATAACATCAGATCAGTTTCACAAAACAATCACACTGCTCAGGCATTTTTCAACAACAATAGTATACTCAACCTAAACGGCTCCTTTTTTAAAAGTCAATGTGAGTCGGGAAGTGTTGTGGTGTTTTAACACTGAACTCTGGAGAGTTTGCTGAAATGTGCTGCTGTGTGAACATCTGAAGACGGGATGAGCCGTAGCAGAAAAAAATCATAAATTCACTGTGAGCGGGCGAGCGAGGGAGATGAACTTAATCACACACCACTGATGATACTGTGAGTACGTACAAATACAGATTGATATAGAGGCTGAAAAGTATCAGACTCTGTCACGTTGCACCTTTTTTTATATCACAACTTTCCTCCTTAAAAACACCCACGTCCCCTCCGACAGGGAAACTTCACACTTGACTTAAACTAGATAAATAAATATTTATAAAGGTCCACTAACACATTACTTTGTCCTTGTGTGTGGCAGCTTTAGCGTCTGAAAGCACCATGGCAACAGCAGTTTGAGGCGTCTTCCCGCCTTTTTACCAAAGATGTGAGCGAGAGAAACGTCGGCAGGAAATAACTCAGGACCTCCTGCTGCCCGTTGAAGCTTTCATGTTAACTTGTGTTTGTGGGCGATGCCGAGTGTGCGTGTGAGAGAGCACAGAGCATTTTTGATGCTGTTTGTATTTGACAAATGAAATACACATCGATCTGATTCAACCTCATCAGCGGGACGTTTAAGAAAAACTAAATGTTCACACGTTTGGGCTTGACAATCAGAGCGTACAGTGAGCACATCATTCATAAGGTCTGAGCCCACATTTCACCTCAACATTTATACGAT
Source organism: Labrus bergylta (assembly GCF_963930695.1). Taxonomy (NCBI): domain Eukaryota; kingdom Metazoa; phylum Chordata; class Actinopteri; order Labriformes; family Labridae; genus Labrus; species Labrus bergylta. The sequence goes on from NC_089205.1 coordinate 26,537,113, forward strand.
TGTTCAGTTTATCCTGGGTCTTGGATTTGTCATTCTGCAGAGCTGCTGTTTCATGTTTTCACCTGCAGACAGAACCATAAATTAAAGCCTTGTGGGACGTTTGACGTGCCAAACTAAAGGCAGGTAATTGGGCTTTAGAGCGCACCTTGTAATTAAGTTGCCCACAACTCCACCTATTAGTTGTTGATCAGAGTCATTATTTTCACATTTATCTTCTCTCTCAACATCTGAATAAACGTGTCATATGGACCTCTGACAGTTGGAGTGGTTGGTTATCTTCCACATTTTTAATATCATAGTTTATACGAGAGAACAAAGAGCTTTGGGCCGTTGTGTCTCAGCCCTGCAGCAGTGTGGACGTCCTGTTTCTCCATTCCTGCTCTCAGTTGGAACAAACCAAGACGTCGACTGTGACGGTGTGAGGACACATTAAATGTCCACGAGTGTGATGAGACCTTCAGGAATGTTCTCCGACATCTGGAGAGCATGTGTCGGGTCAAACACACAGCGAGAGAGAAAACTGCTGGCTAGACTTTAAGACAACAACACTTGAATTGACACGATGGCCGCTACTGTCCACTGCCTTGTAAATCACAGACAAAGACACATACACACACACAGCATGTCAGGGGTTGTGTTTAACTCCCAGATGGACGAAGACAAGAGTTGTCCATCCTTTGCCAAACGCCAGAATGTGAAAGAACAATGTGTCAGATTGATCGGGCCGAGATATCAGGGCAGAGCCAGAATCAACAGGGCTTTTATTGTGAAGGATTGAGACCGACTTGAGTGAGAACCAGAGCTTTGATTCTCAGCTGGAAATCAAATTGGCCCAGTTGGACCTTCACTTCTCCCTCAAGTCTCTTTTCCCTTTATTTGTTCAGATTTGACGTTTGTTTCTTGTCCCTGCATCGGTGGAAATGAAATGCAAACTTTCTGTGAAAATTTGTGTTTCTTTCCTCGGAGGTCCTGCCTGCTTTCTTCTCTGACATTCAGGAGCTCACATGTTATCAAAACTTGAATGTGATAGAGGAAGAATTACAGACCAAAGTCAAAAGTCAAACTATGAACTTTTCCACTGAAGTTCTGGAACTTAAAGAAAATAAAAATGGTTTGATTGTTGAACTCTGAATCTTAAATCTCCCTCTTGTTGCACTTAGACAGGAAGTGTGTCCATAAAAATGTTTTTGACCCGAGTACGGTTTATTTGAGGCCCTGATCCAGGTTCAATACCTTTGAATCACACATATTTCCTCACCTTTATCTCCCATCTTTCTTAAATTGAGAAATGCTCAGAACTTTGAGATATGTCCAGTCATTAAAAACCCATTCAGAGTCTACAAGCAGCTTCATATTTCCTCTGAAGCCCAAATTTAACCCCTGATTTGTCTCCAACTTGCGACACAGCCTTTACAGAGACAATGACTTTCTCTGTCCACACAGGTAAACCGAGTATAAATAAACTTTGTCTAGGACTATATGTTTGTGAGGAAACAGTAGAATGGTAAAGAAGACAGCCGTGAGTCGGCAAATATCCTCATGACACTGATTATTTGCTGCAAATATTTGCTGCGAATCAGAGAATTAATCTTTGTTTACAACACAGACAATCTCTGATTGTTTAATATTCTACCAGCTGAAAATCAAATTTGCTTTGAGTTTATCTGTGTATCCTATAGTTGAGGTAGAGGAGCAGAGGAACTGACTCTGGGAATGGGATCGCCCTGAGGAAGACAGCAAAGTTTGTTTTTAAAGAGAGGAACCTTTAATAGTATCTCTGCCCGGCTACAAACACATAAAGAGACTCAAATAAACGTCTATAAGATACAGTATACAGGTGCATGGCAGTGTACACATGTATGACACACACACACACACACACACACACACACACACACACACTCACTGCACCTTGCAGTTATCTTATCAGTCGTCACAGGTGTGCATGTTAAAGGGACCCCACCCATTACCGGTTTGCTGCTGAGTGGATGTGTGTGTGTCTTTGTGTGTGCACATCCATGAGCTGAAGCTTATGTGTGTTTAAGAATATTAGACTGCTCCTCTGTGTGTTAGTGCATTTATTTACCTTCCTGTGTTCATCTATAAGTTGTACAATTGTAAGTAGTTTAGGGATGATCTCAAATTGTCCAATAAACGACGATATGTTCAAAAGAAACTCAGTCGCCCATCTAAGACACAACTTAGTCCACACTGATCAGTCCACTCCATCCCCAAATAAATTCCCCAAATAAATCATGAGTCACATCCTATCTTCACAAACCATCTCTGTGTAACCAAACCATCACTATGTATATGTATATATATATATTATTAATTTAAATGATAATATACGCACCCTTATTTATGTAAATACTGTAATTGACATCTTAATTGACCCATCTGTCACATAACTGCATTTTTCTTATTATCATGTTACTTCAGCATCTTTTGCACTATCCACCACTGCACTGTTTCATGTTTAGTCATGTAAATATTGGTCTTTTCTAATTATGTTTATTGTTGATATTTAATGTTGTACCTGTACATAAGAGAGCACAGTTCACCGAAGTGAAATTCCTTGTGTGTGTAAGCATACCTGGCCAATAAATCTGATTCTGATTCTGATCTTGGCATAAATATTGACTTCATCATTTTAATTAAATTCTGAAATCTCACCAAGCAGCATATCCAATCCTACAGAATTTATTTAGCTACATGAAACTTCAGTCGTCGGCACAGTGGCAACTGTGCAACAATTGGCCGGGACAGAACAGGGGAAAGTTAAATTGTGTCTTTAGGTTTAGTTACTTTTAGCAGCAGCTGGTTCAGTTAACTCTTCTGTAAAGCTTTCAATGAGCAAAAGTTTTGATCAAATGAGAAACATGCTCCACATACGTTTTTGTCTTTGCTCATTATAAGTTCTTTGTGTCGGCGTTGACAACTCTCGGTCCTTTAAGGTTTGTGTTTTTAACTGAATAGGATTTTGAAGACTTTCTTCTTGATTCTGTTCTCTCAGGTTTGCTGCTTCAGACCAGAATGAACTTAGATCAAGTGGTTTTGTGGCCTTTTCAATGAAACTGTCGCACCCCCGTGACAACTGCAGCCAGCACTCAGAGTTCATTAGCTGTGTGTGTGTACAGCTGGACACACACACACATGTAAGAGAGGACAATATAACAGCTGGGCCGCAGCCTTGTGGAGCTGCAGAGGGGCGAGAGAGGTTAGAGACGCAGGTTTGAATCCACAGAAAGCAGAAAAAACTCTCTCTCTCCTCCCCCGGATCAAAGCTGTCGCCGTGCCTTTGAGCAACGCTTTAACTTGCAGAGTGTCATGAGGCGTGCGACAACAAAGCAAACACACAAAAAGGTGACGAGTAAGAAATGATCAGGTGTGGTGTTGTGCACCGTCTTTGCACCTGTATCTACAGGAGGATACAGGTGCACAGCTAATTGGTGACAGTCGGGCGTGTACCAGCAGCGTTTGATTGGCAGCTCGTGCGCTATACTTTCATCTGAATGGGCGGGACAACACGCACCTTCATGAGTCTGGAGTCTGGGCTGTTTGGTTTTATGAGGACAGATTTGAGCCGAAATAAACGGAAGACATGATCAGTCTCAGGACAGGAACCGTACTCTGTGCATTTTTATAATTTAGAGCTATTTGCACAATTATCTTAATTAAAACTAAATATAACTCTATTGAGACAAAATGTTGCTTCTTCTTCTTTTCAGAGCACGTGTACCCTTTTTAAAAACGATATCAGACTTCTCATTTTGTGAATATTTCATTATTTCTCACATGATGAGAAAACAATGTAGTGTCTCATTATGTGCACCAACATATGAAGTTTTTATAACGCAAATTAAAGAGCAGGACCACGCCTCTCCTTCCTGACTCATTCACCTGAGTCTAAATAATTCCTTTACCTGTGCATTCATATTGAAGCCTGTCTAACCCATTATCCAAACCCTCCCCCCCCCAACCCCTCTCTTCCTCTCTCCTCCTAACGTGGTCGTGTTAGTGAATTCCTGTGTGATCCAGAAGAGGCTGATGGATATTTTTTTTTCTCAACTTCAATTTCTAATAAGTTCCATTGAGAGGCCTTCTCTCTATTTTAACCCAACTCAATTGTTTATCACAGATGTTTAAAAATGTAGCATCAGTATTTTTCAGACTTTTTGCAGGACTTTCCCAGGAAATATTGAAGAAAGTCAAACAGCACTTAGTGATGCAGATCTCCACCAGGGTGATGTTTTAAAACCCGGGGTGGTAATTGAACATTTTGAACATTGTTGTTTGAACAAATTGTTTTGATGTAATCCTGCTGACAGAGGTCGTTTAGGAGTCTTTGAAAATGTCTCTGATTCTGAGTGTTTCGAAAGGCCAAAGTCAGTGTGTCCTGACGAGGGATTACTGACAGTCTCAGACCCCCTCCTCCCTCCACACCCCCCTCCACCACTCACTGACATGTCACAGAGGAATCTGAGGGTCCCTCTCACTTTCACTGACCTGTTACTGATGCTCATTTGTTTTTCCACCCCCCTCAAATCAGAGACCCCCTGGCTAGAACCAATTAACACCCACCCAGACGCACGGAGAAGCTACGACAGCACCCAGCTGGGGCAGATTAGTGACCCTCCACCTATTGTGCTATGGGGGGCAATTAGGAGGTACAAGTTAACACCCACACACACCCACGAGAGACAGAGAAGAATACCTCCTTTACTGTTTCTGTTGTTTCTGTTTGAAAGCCAACACTAATACACCTGTCAGTGAGTATTTGGGGGAATGATGAACATACTGCAGTCACTAAACTTCAGACTCTGATGTGATGCTTTCATTGAAGCCATGAGGTTTTGTTTTGTTTTCTAAACTTTCTCTCAAAGCAACAGATCGCTCCTGATGCTCTGAATGCGCATTATAAATACATCCTGTCCTCACTCCTGTTGTGTGCAGCGCAGCAGTTTGTCCCTTTCCACTAATAACAGAGACAAACAAGGCAGGACTGTGTAGACAGGTCACCGGTGGACACGGCAGGATGGTATGGTTTGGCCCCCTCTTGAAGTCTGTAATGAGCCAAGTTGTGTTATGGACATATTCACCCTGTCTTGTTCCTCCGTCAGACTGTTTTTATACCTTCCCCAAAACCTTAAAATGGTTGTGGTCTGACGAGGGGGATGATGAAGAGGAGGAGGCAGCTGGAGAGACGAAAAAAGGAGAGGGAAGGATTGAAGGCCAGAGGGGGGAGGCGACCGCTGCAGGGGGATGAATGAGAGCTACTATGTCTGCTGGCTCAGGACTCTGTGCCCGTGTGTGTGTGTGTGTGTGTGTGTGTGTGTGTGTGTGTGTGTGTGTGTGTGTGTGTGTGGCTGAACGGGGCTCCTTGAGGAGAGCCTGACAGCCTCTCACGCTCAGGTAGACAAGCTTCACTTATTTTCACATTACTGGCTGAAAACAGGCCGCCGCACAGTTTTTTGGGTCATGGCAGACACCGTAGATTTCTTAATTATCACAACTTGTGCAAATAAGAAAATAAAATCAATACAATAAAGGACAGAACATCAAAATATAGATCATATTTTTCTTCTTGTGTTGAGAAAAGTGGTGAAAATGCACTGATGCAGAATTCTTCCTAGAAAGTCCCAAATCACTTTGATTATTGTTAACAGTGAGAAGCTTCTTTCACACAAACACTCCTCAAAATGTCTAGAAAATGTAGGACAGGTTCCCCCTGAAATCTTCCTGGGTTGCCTGTTCCCACATGTCCCTCACAGCCTATAGATCAGTGATGGACAGCGGGGGTGAGGGGGGACATGATGGAAAAAAAAAAGACATCTGAGAAATGGACCACAAAGAAACAGAGTCTAAAGTGTTGCCTTGATATCGATGTGATGTGTTATTGAACATATTCATGGATCAGATTCAATGGATGAATGAAAAAGGAAAATACGATCGAGCAGAAAAGATGAATCAGCTTCACTCGGTGCAAAAAGGTCACACCAGTCGCACACTGGACGTGTGACATTAACGTCATCACATCTGCAGACTTTTTTCTGACTTTTACCCGCTGCCTTCACACATCGGCTCATGCCAACTTCACGCAGAAATGATACTAAACGGGCTAGCTGGAAAACTTCCAGGTAAAGTCGGGAAGGATAAAATCGTCTGTTTGCGCTCACACGTGCAGCTCAGACCAGAAAAAGGAACTTTCCAGGAGTTTTGTTGATGTTTGAAAACACGAGATCGATCATTGTTTTTTATTCCAGTACTTTGATACAATTAAAGGAAGCATGCTGATGATTCCTGAGTGTTAACACACTTTCTTAATAAGTTGATCAACCACAATCAAGAAGTGTTTGATTGACCTGACTGTGCAGAGTAACCCGAGCTCTTAACACTCTAAATAATGAAGATGAAGATGAATGTCGGGTTTTCAGGATCATTCATTTAATTAAGTCTGACTCCTTACCAGCTGCCTCAATAGAGAACAAATCATAAGACGTATTTTTGTAGGCCAACCCGGAAGTAGCATCTCCATGGGGGTCTGACGAGAATTCTCCTCTGGGATGTTTTCATTGGGTTTTGGATCATCGCAGAAAATAATCTCTGTGTCAAACGCACGTTTCTGAAGTGTAGGCGTTTTGTTCAGCAGGATAATCTTCACAGATGAACGCCATTTTTATGATGTTTGAAGCGTTAATGCGGCCGACAGAAGTAAAAAGCTAACGTCATGCTACAAGCTAACTACACCACGGTGGGATGATTGTGACGTCACTAGCGTTATGCTTCAGACGATCTCCGATAAACTAATCCACTTAGTTTAATAAATAGTTTACTAACATAATATTCACCTTAACCTAAATATTAAACCTACAGGAGACATCTCTGACTAGTGAGAGAGTTCCCGCCCTCTGTGTCCGGCGTGATGACCTTTAATGTCCCCGACAACCACTGTAGTCACATTTAGCCACTTGTTAGCAACCGCCTTTTTAAAGACACGTAAAAACCTCAAACTTCACAAGTTGGAGTATTACCTAACGTAGTTTATGTGCTCTAACAAAACACCAACATCTCTTCAGCTTGTGTTAACCACAGATCTTATTTCAGGCGTCTAACCACAAACACATTCAAAATCCCCGTTGACTTTTAGACGTTAGACCCCATGGCGCTCAAATGCTAACTTACTTCTTGGGTTTAGGACTCATCCCTGTGGCGCTCTATAAACCACAAATTAATTCAGCGACAGTTAAAGCATCACTTAAACATTAAACTACACGCGTGCAGAAACAAAACTTTCTTTTCCTCATTAACGTGTTCTCAATAAGAAAAGATCTTATTGGTTTCCTGTTATGCATGTAAAGCAGTAACATCACATATTAGCACCTCCAGCTGAATTGATGTCTCCTAAGAATAAAGTCGTTAAAATTTGAATTGTGTCAGAATCTCACACTTTAAGTGAACAGCCAACTGAAAGGGAGTTTAAATGACTCATGGCTGCAACATTGAAGTTGAGGACTCGTTTGCATGATACAAGCAGAGATAAGAGCATCAGTATCGTCTCTGTCTTAAAGAAAATGTCCCGAGGTGAAAGGATGATCTGTGACCTGTGTTCACAATTCCTGAGAATCCACTTTTTGTGAAAAACAAACACATAAAGAAAAAACCTGTTAAGTGAAGTCATACAGAAAGTGTTTCTGAGAGCAGAGCAGGATCAGTTAGCCCCCGAGCTATCCTCCGCTGTATTTGAATAGTCATTGTAGCCTGAAGGGGTCTTTATTGTCCCCTCTCTCCTCCACCCCTCCAACACCAACCACGAGCCTCCTTCATCATCGAGCAGCACGCAGAGATAAAGTGTGAGTCAGAATATTCTGTATTTGCATATTTGTATTGTTTTTGTAAAAAAAAAAGGAGCAGTGCCTAAACCGTCTCTGCTGCCGCTCCAGAACTCTGTGGAGGAATGTGGGAGTCTGAAATGCTTCCACCTTCTCCGCTCCGTCTCTTTCTGTCTCTCATCTCTCCATTTCTGTGTCTCTCTGTATCCCCTCACTCCCCCCTCTCTCTCTCTCTCCCCCCCTCCACTCTCACTCCCTCCTGTCAAAATAAACACATTGAGAGCTGCCCTTCTTTTCATTCAGACGCTCTGAGCCCACAGCCTCATTTAGGGCCCCGCTGTCCTCCTGTGTGTGTGTGTGTGTGTGTGTCCAGTGTCCCCTCAGTGTGTGTGTGTTTCTCTAAAGTATTTATAACACACATTGAAAAGCAACTTTTTTTAAACACCCTAACCCTCTTCCTCCTCCTCCTTTCGACCCCGACGTGGTATCTGACATAACCGGCGCTGGGTTTCTCTCCATGGCGCTGCCTTCCTGGCAGATAGAGGGGCCGCCGACCGCCGCTGGGGGAACTTTCCTGGCTCAGGGAAGCCGTGGGACAATCACACCTTTCATGGGCCGGAGAGAACGCCGCCCGTCCAGCCCGCTCCCCAGGCCACGGCACGGGGAATTTCTCTCCCTCCCTGGACCCTCTCTGTCCTCATTTCTGTTTCTGTCTCTGACTTGTGCCACTTGATCGTTTCTGCCACAAGCCTCTGATATCCAAAGTCTTAGAGCTTTGAGCAATGGCAGATTTTAATCACACCGTCACATTTCATCTTCAGGATATTTAAGTTTTTGTTGGCTTTTTAAAAAACAGGCATAATAAAGGAGGGTCCGTGTCCAAAATACCAACAAGAGACGGTGCAGAGATGCATTGAAATCTTATGTAATAAAAGTGGTGATCTTATTTCTGATGTAAAAGTGAGATGTTTGCAATGAATGTGAAAAATGTGGCCAAATCAAAAATCCTCCATACCTACTTCACATTCTGTTTTTCTCTCTGTACGTCCATTTTAACACAACTGACAGTTTATCTAATCATGTTGGAAGCATTTCATTGGACGCACAATTATTATGTCACAAATACAGACTGAGTCTTGAACATTTTGACTTTTTTGCAGGAGATTGATTACTCCACACTGTTTGTGAAGATTGTTACAAAACAAAGCACTTTGAGTCATTTAGGACAGAAACTGGAGCTTCAATCTATGCAACATATATCTGATATATGTCATGATGCTTTTGATGTTGTGTGTGAAGCACTTTGACTCGCCTTGTCGTTTAAATGTTCTATATTAATAAACTTGCCTTGCCTAAAAAGAAGTGTGTGGTTGTCATGGGAACTTTGAGGGAAACTGTTTTTGGGATAATCTTAACATGATTTTAAGGGAATCTATTCTTTATAATGATCGTCTAAAACAAGTCAAAGCCATGTCCTCTTCCGCCGGCTTTACCTTCTCACACCGTTTTTCTTCCTCAGCCTCCGCCTCTCAACTTTCCCTCCCCCTCACCCCCTCACCCCCTCACCCCCTCACCCCTTCTCCCTCTCTCCCCTCTGAAGCCACCTTGAGGTTTACAAAGCTACCTTTTTTGAGGTTTAAATTTAGAATCACCTTCTTTTGGGGCACGACTCCTCCTGGAGGTTGTAGTGAAGAGAGAGCGAGAGAGGGATATTTTCTAAACTGGTCCCTGCAAATTGGCAGAATTTGTAAATACTTATTTGGAAACGCCGAGTTTGGAAGCTTGAGGGAGCCGGTTGTGATGTTGTGCTGTGCGCTTCCCGTAAACGCGCTGAGAAGCTGCATTCAAAGAGCTGCGGTAAAACGGCCAAAAAAAGATCAAATCAACACGGAGGAAGCTCACAGGGACGCTCGGGTTTCTGTGCAGCAGAGGGGGCAACCTGGAACATCAACAAGGAGATAGAAAAATACAGCTGGAAGGAGCAAAAGACGTGCAAGGAATTAATGAATGTATGCGCCATCTACAGAAACATCGCTAATCTGATCAGAGAGGAAGTAAAAACAGTGAGTTCTAACAGCACAAGTCATTCAGTCGACTGTGGATGTGACGCTGAGCAGCAGGCAAAGACTCGGTCAGATGATCACAGTGTAACCATATTTACTAAAATACTCATCAGGAGATCAAACACACGATGTAATCTCTGACTGATGAGAAACAATAATCAAGTTTATGTCGATGTAAGGCTCATGTGCTCTGAGCTAAAGGCTACGGTAATGCTAACATATGCTAATTGGTACCTGCCACAACAACATGAAGGACACAACGGAAGCTGCAGTTAAATGGACTGCCATGATTGGTTCATTTAAAAACACATGAAAAGAGGAAATATTGACGCAGGATGCGCTACAAGAAAGCGGTTTCAGAAGTCAGGCTTCACTCTGCAGCAGGCGGCGGGAATCTCTAAAGCACAGTGAAGTAGCATGCATTAAGCGTGGAGACTCAGTGGAGCGAAAAAACATTTATTACAGAAACTTGAAACAGTTGAAGTCAGTCTGCAAAATCTAACTCACAGTTTGAGTTTCATGAGTTTGATATGATGGGTTGATGTGATTGGATACTTTCACTGCGATCTGTTTCAAAACAAACTGTAGACCCTCAACAGCAGAGGCTTCATAAGGCCAGCGGTGTCCCAGGTGGACTTTTTATCTGACAATTTACTAAAAAGTTCTTCAAAATATATTTAAAATTATGAAGTCAACCTTTAAATTACAGATTAAATGCATGACCTCATTTTAGAGAAAGACATTTACATCGTGCAGAGGATTACAGTACACAAATCATGGTACAGGGCAATGGGATGAACACACACACACACACACACACACACACACACACGCACACACACACACACACACACGCACACACACACGCACACACACACACACACACACACACCAGAGGGGAGGGACCGGCCCTGCAGAGCAGTATTGCATCCTGGTGTCACGTCAGCCTTTTTAATTCCTTCCAGGAACCTGTGAGGATTTTCACTGAGCTAACAATGTGTACTCATGCTTGAGTCACAGACACACACAATCACACACACACACACACACACACACACACACACACACACACACACACACACATCTTTTTCCGTGTTCCTGTCTCTTCCTTTGTCTCCACCTCTCTGTGGATCTTAATTACCTGTGTGTGGTTGTTTTTGTGTGTATATGTGTGTCTGTGGTGTTGCACGGATGTAAGTTCTGATCGTACACCTTCATCACTTTGACACACTCCTGTTCCTGCTCAGTTGTCGTCCTGTCGGCTGCTCACACACTGATCCACACTGAGCTGCAGTGACTCCCCTCTCTGTCTAACCTCCATCATCATCTCAGGCAATCAACCAGCATCAATGTTTCTTTCATGAAAGCAGCATTTCACCTCATCGTAATTTCTCCTGAACCTCAGTTTGGTCTGAAGCGGCTCATTCAGGACAGAGCGCGCCACCGCTCAGGGTATCACTGTCGCCATGCTAACGCCGGGCGGCTGCAGAAAACCTAAGCCTTTCAGGATGAACAAAAGAATGCTGTTCCACTCGTGGGCATGTAGATGAACTCTTAAAAAACTATGTAAGGGGTTTCAGGAGGGATTACAGGTCATTAAAGCTGCACCTACTGACTCAACAGAGACAAAGGCCAACAACAACTCACATTTGTAAAATACAGATTTGATCGTTGTCCCTCCTGTTTCTATGCTAGCTGACGCCACCGACTCAGGTCTTCATCAGAGCCACAGTCAGCACTCAGCTAGTTTTAAACATATTCTGCTGTATAAGATAAAGGGGTTCTACAGGGAGCCTTGGATTGTTTTTGAAGGACAGTATCAGTTTGTGTTTGTTGATTGATTTCATTTTTTACCCATAAAACTCCTTTCACAAGTTGAATTAGACGTTGCAAAGTATCATGGGATCTCTAAAACTTTTTGTTTGACAAACTCGGGCAGTAATCGTGTGGATGACGATGTTTTATCTGAAAAGAGAAAAATCCTCTTACACACTACTCTTGCTGAGTGTCACCAATTTATTAGAAAAGAAACAACACGTTTCAGTCCCTCTGAACCTTTATCGAGTGAGTTGTTTCAGAAAAATAATGCAGTCGAATTTAAAGTGTCTTTTGTTTCCTCATATTCTACATAAATAGCGTAATGTTAACAGTTTGCAGACTTCCTCCCTTCCTTTCTCTCTCTCGTTGGAGACTAAATGAAACGAAGAATAGACTTTGTTACCATTTATTATTTTATTTATCCTTTATTTTAGCAGAGAGGACCCACTGAGACCGAGGGGTGCCCTGCAGCAATACAAAAACAGAAACAGCACAAATATAAACATATTAACAGTTAACAATAATAGCATCTAGACACTGAAACACATATTCACACATGTAAACCATGTCCATTTAAATGAATTCACTTTGTGAAACAGTTGCAATTTCCTTCCTGAGGTAGTTTGGACACGAGGTTGGACACGAAAAACGCTGAATGAAACAAGAGAGGGCAACTTAGCTATCCTCTGAAGGTCATTCCATATAATGGGTGCAGCAATACTAAAGGCTTTCTCTGTGTTTACTTTTTAATGGAGACATCGAGCATATTATAAATACACAAAACACGTAGTCTTATCCTGACAATTTAATGTAGAAACTTAATACTGTCTAAAGGTAAGGTAAGGTTTCATATTACGTTTATAAAATAAATGATGTGATCCAGGCTGCATCAGGTTTCTGTCATGAGGACTGTCGCTCTTAAATGAGAATTTATCTCATTTTCTAGAAGACGGGGCTGGACGATTAACGACTTTTATTTTATAGATTCATCAATCGTGTGACCAGATTCCTGTTGGAACTATTTCTAAATCCTGAAACATCTAACCGTGATCTCTCTGTACTTAAAGAAGACCTAATATTCAAACTGTGAGCTATGAGAGGAGGTGTAAAGGTTGAGCGAAGCCGCTCGTCAACAGTCACGCAGAGCAGCGAGCGAGATGCTGGGGCAGAGCAAACAGAGCAGCACTGGGACAGAACTGGTCAGACTGGTTCTACGATGGTTAAGGGAAGGTGAAGGGATATCTAGGAGCCCTTCCCATCCATCAAAAAATTTCCATCCAAGAGTTTTATTAAGTCCTCGGGTATCATCCAGAGAGGGGGGGGGGGGGGGGGGGGGGCAGGTGGAGTATTCTCAGAAGAGTTCATAAACACCTTTTTAAAAGTCTTCAATATTAACTTTATAAATATTAAATACATATAAAAAATGTAACTCAATATGACACAAACATTTATCACAGGCGGGTTTATACATTCATAATGATGTCATCATGGTCATCACTTAACTCACTTTATAAATTATAACTCTTTGATGCAAAATATGAAAATAAATACAATTTTTATAGAAGTATTGATTATATTTTATAAACCGATCTGCCCTGTTTGCACTGAAACTCAAATCTCAGAAAGTTTATTTGTATAGTTTAATTAAAATATATAATTATACTTAATATAGGAAACATTTACCGGACGAGTCCAGAGAAACTTCCTGTTTCAACAGATCAGACCTCAGGTGGTTTATGTTAAGTGTAAAGAGATGTTAGATAATCTGTTTATCTGTTTATGATAATTAGACAAACTGTTTAGTTTTTGTAGTGTGGATGAACTAAAAGGTGAACTTAAGGTAAAGAATTGTCATCCTTTGGCCTTGACGTGAAAAGACAACACAAAAAGGTGAGCAGCAGTTTGAAATGACGCGTTTATCAGCTGACAGGCAGCTGCCTTCCTTTTCCTCCATCTGGGCTTTGTTTGAAGATGAATGACGCTCACTGGAGCCACATAAAAAGCTCCGCGGCTTGTTTGCATGGACAGACAGTTAATTAAAGCTTGTCAATTAAAAAAAAAATGAAATGACTTATGAGAAGGTAGAGATAAAAAATGAAATGAACACTCAGGCTCATGTTTTTTTAAATGTCTGAAGGGGAGATTTCTGAGAGCTGAACCGATTGTACACTCTTTGAAAATAACTGTTAAAAGATAAACAACGTGGTATGATTATTCAGAGAAACAACAGAGCGATGGGACCTGTTAATAGAAAGCAGTCTAGATTTCGTACCCTTCCACTGTCACCAGGAAAGGAAATGATAAACAATACTTAAAATACAAAGATGGACAGAAATAGAAACGGTTCTCATGAAAGGTTTACTAGTTTGTGTGTTTGGAATTTGGACTTAGAACTGACCGGCAGCATTCAGCTGGACTGTGGCCAGAGATTCCTGGACAGATGCTACAACTGGCACAAATAAACGGTTCTAGTCTGGATTGGAGAAATGCAGAGAGAAATCAATACGTTTCATGAAATGCTAAATCAGGCTTTTGTAGAAAAAGTTTAAACATTTGTTAATACTATTAAAACGTGTGAGGAGCTCTTCAACCTTTGGATTGTTCTACTTTTTCACATCAACACCCGTGGGTGAGCACATGGAACAAAGATTGTTTATGGGGAGAGAAATATGTGGAATGATCCACCAAGGACGGCAAATTAGAGATGGATGACCCGACATCAATAAATAAATATATACATGTATGGATGGATGGAGGGATGGAGGGATGGAGGGATAGATAGATAGATGGATGGATGAATGGATGGATGGATGGATAAATAAATGAATTAATTGATTTATGAATCGATGGATGGATCGAGGAATAGATGGATGGATGGATGAATAAATGAATGAATAGATGGATGGATGGATGGATGGATGAATAAATGAATGAATAGATGGATGGATGGATGGATGGATAATAAAGGGATGGATGGATGGATGAATAAATGGATGGATAATAAAGGGATGGATGGATGGACAATTGATAGATGGATGGATGGATGATTGCTGGATAATAAAGGGATAGATGGATGTTATGTATGAGGATCTGTTATTGTTGATTTAAGTTGAAACATAAATAACATGTTTTATTTTTCTGGCCTACAGCAGCTATATTTATTCTAAAATCGATAAAGAGGTTTAAAATGTTAAAAAAAAAGGAAAATGTAAGCACTGAGCTGACGGGTCTGACTTCTGTCAATCAAAAAAACAAAAGCTGAGTGCTGAAGAATGTCTCAAATGAAAACAAAAGCTGGATACTGGAGATGTAACACAGAGACACAGGAATCAACCTCTACACATACATACCATACAAAGAGAAAACATGTACTCACTTTTCCCCTTTATCGTGCAAACTAACAATATTAGCCACACATTAAACATTCACAAGGTACAGATTCTGTCTCCCTCTGGGTCTCTTCTCACTCTCACACACACACACACACACACACACACACACACACACACACACACACACACACACACAGTGTTTCAGTGGTCAACGGGATGGAATTAGTGATATGGCGGGTGATTTTTCAACGGTAAAGGAGCCAAACCAAATAAATAACACCACCATTCATTCATTTTTCTTCACCACCAGTTTTCCTTTTACTGCTTTACACAGAGAAAACACACAAACACACACACACACACACACACACACACACACAAACACACACACTCTGATAAAACAAACTAAAACAAGTGAAGAAGTAAATCCACAAACAGACAACACAGAGGCACGAGAGCAAACATATCTCAGAAACATCGATAGTACATGTGTCGACACACACAAACTGAACTAGCAGACTGAGGGATATACAAATGTGCTAAACATACACACACACGCACACACACACACACACACACACACACACACACACACACACACACACAGTGAAAACACACACTGCTTGCCCACATTGGGACAGAAATAGCAGGATAAATAGAAAGGCGAGAGTCCGTTTAAAAGGAGCTGGTTAAAGTGAAAAAGGTCAGACCAGTTCTCAGACGCCTGAGTAGAAACTCACACCTCAACTGACCTAAAGGAGTCGGCAGATATTGAACTGTCTTTGTACGCCATGATCCTCTTTAATGGGATTCAGGGTAAACAGGTTTGATACAGCTTGTTTTCAGGATAAGTCACATTATAGACAGACAAAAAACCCACACTGACAGAAGAGATGTTCCTAGTCGCCATGTCTAAAGTTAAGAAAACTATTTAGCACCGTTTAT
This sequence comes from Labrus bergylta, assembly GCF_963930695.1. NCBI lineage: Eukaryota > Metazoa > Chordata > Actinopteri > Labriformes > Labridae > Labrus > Labrus bergylta. Next base: position 26,553,103 of record NC_089205.1, read on the forward strand.
TTAACGAGGCAAAATACAGGATCAGCGCCTGTGAATAGACCATTTTTCAGTGAGAGTGTGGCTAACATTAGCAATACTAGCACTGCTAACCTTCAGTCCTCATTGCCTCTGCTTGGTTACGCATTGCTCCAGTCAGTGTGCCAGTTTAATTTGACACAGCCTACATTCAGCTTTATCTCCATTTTCTTGATCAAAATACTGCCAAACCGCGTCGTGCTACAAGATGCTATCAGTCGACTTTGCTTGTTTACATCGAGGTAGTAGAGCAGGGGGGAGCAGGCCCCGCTTTACTGGCCTGAATTGAAAAATGTTTAGAATAATAACTTTAACGGACGAGTAATTGTGATGCAGACGAGCGAGGGTGACGACGTTTAACCATTAGCCAGCTAATCGCACGCATCTTTGATTGTAAGGCTGGTTTCTAAATGGTAATCTGTGATGTTGAAGCTTCTCAAAGTAATGTAAACACTTTAACCAAAGTAAAACATTTATTTTTAACTTAATGGGATCAGGCGTCAGTTGTAAGATTCGATCAATGATTAGATCGTTTTTCAAGGAAACAACCGACTAAAAGTGTATTATTACCATCTTAAACTGTGAAAAGTTCACCTGCACGGTGTTCAGAGTCAACAATGTGTACAGAAACACTTCAAGCTGGAAGCCAATTTAACTAAAGCTAACAGAAGGAAATGAAGCTTTACAAGAGGAGGTAAACAAACATGTCGTAACAGACTGCACAGTTACCATGAGAAGCATGAGTTACATGCCCTGATGTTCCAGATGTGAAACATTACAGACAGACACAGAGCTAGATTTTAAAGCGATACACAGAGTTGGCACATGCAGCTGTCAAGAGAAAGTAAAAAAAAAGGAGAATGATTGTCCATGCTGTGAACGGAAACTGGCAGAGATTCTGTCTGAGTGGAAGGAACGATTATTTCACCGCTGGGCAGACAGAGGAGTCGAGTTCTTCCTCATTCTCTCCGTTAATATTAAAGCAAACAGAAAACCAGGGGCTGGGGTAAATATGAGAAAGTCTAGCTTCTACAGTGTATCATTATTATTTTGTAGCACCTGTTCAAAGAAAAGTACCTCAAGTCCAACCTCTACAAAGGTGAAGGGTCTCCCCCTGTCTTTTGATTTAAATCAATCAAATTAAGGCAGATGTGAAAAAACAATAGCCTATAGGAAATGCTGTTAAACGTACTGTTGTCATGTTTGTATTGTTTGAGAAGCAGATAGCTAAAAACAATGAAACAAACTAATTTAGTAACTTTATCAGACATGATGACAGATGCATCCCAGGAAGGTTTAAGATCACAATGCTACACGTCCTGTAAGCTAATATGCTAACAATGTTTTGTGTATGAGTGAGAAGGATGAAACTCATCATCTAAAAGTCACATAATCAGATATTTTTTTAATTCAGAAAGATGTGAAAACTACAAATTTCAAGTTGCTTTGAAGTGAAATTAAATCAAACAACTTGAATAAATAAAACAGTTCTTGATTTAAATATCAGAACAGTTGATTTTGTCATACTAAAGGAGATGTTTCTAGATTGAGAAATGTTGTATTAATGTCCTTTTTGTTTTTTTTTATGTAGCCCATGTCCTGAATTAAAAACGCAGAAATCCAAACTATCTACAATACAATTGTTGTTTTTAAGGAGAAGTGGATTAGTGGCCTTTTTCTCCCTTGAAATGTGAGGGTGAAATTGAGGATTCTACTTGGAATAAAGGGATTTCATGAGTCTATGTCGTCCATAATTTAACAAACTGTTCACATCCAAACTGAACCAAAATGTCGTCTAAACCTCTCGCTTAATCATATTTTTGTTTTACAGAGACGAGCGCAGCCGGCTGTTCTGAGGAGGCGGGAAAGCTGCCGTAATGAGCGGGACATATTTGAAGTCGACTCAGTGTTGCTGTGCCAGCGAGGTCTGCATGCAGAGACAGAGGGAACTAAAGTGTATCAATGGAGAGTGTGTGTCCCGCTGCAGGTACAGGTGAGCTTCAGTCCGAGCTGCACAGAACAGGTCCAGTTCAGCTCGCTTAAAAAACACAGAGTGAGAGCAGCTACATCCTCAGACTGTTTCCCTCAAAACATCCGCTCCATGAATCACACATCTTATTTACAGAGTGCCCCCCTCCTCCTCTGCTCACCCCACCCGTCTCACCCGTCTCCCCCGTGTCTCCTCCTCTGTCTCCTCTCACACGCCCAGAGAGAGAGAGAGAGAGAGAGAGAGAGAGAGGAGGTCCTTTAAAGCTCTTTGGTAACGGCCGAGGTTCACTAATAAACCGCTGAGACTCAAAGAGCCCTCTGACTTCTGAACGGGGAAAAAAAAAAACTACAGATCAGAATAAATAAGCGACTGTGGTTCTTTAAGTTATTTATAGTCGTCGAGTTCAGACCATTTCTCTCCTTCATTAGGTAAAATCACTTTCACCAGGCAAAGCAGACATTGGTCTTTAACTTTCTGATCTTATAAATCTGGTTGTTACATAAAAATAACCACTAGAACATTAATTTCTCTGCTTCAAATGACTCGGTTACCTGTACTGTGTGTGTAGGTTTTAACCTGAGTGCCTGTGTAATTGAGAATTTTTTTTATGCTTGGGTTCCTGTTTTTCTTTTACTTCTCTTGCCCTCCCTGCAGGTGAAGCAGTACTCAGTCCAGTCAATAGATTTACATTATATCAGAGGTCACTGGACAGCAGTGATTCCATCTTAAATTGACTTTAACCTGAAGTTCTCTTTGAAGTATGGACAGTCGATACTGTCTTCTCCCCGCGCCACAGTCGTTTTTCTTTTTTTAGACTTTTCTGAACACAGCGAGTACCACACACAGCTTCAGATGCCATTGTTTGTTTGTTTGTTTACAGTCTTCTTTCCGTGTGTTGTCTAGCCCAGCCCGTCTTCCTTTTAATGTCATCAAGTCGGTCGTGATGATTGGTCGTGTTCGATCGTGTAATCTGACATGTTTGTCGGTTTAGTCACCGCATGGATTTCTGGCTCTGTAATTGCCGAATTCTGACACACTGACCACTGAAACAGACAAAAGATCGTGTAGGCTGACCTCGGCATTAGACTTCATTTTAACATATGTGGTGTTGAGTGAGTAAAACGATAAGATAAAGATACTGAGCACCTTTTACGTTCTGTTTTAAAATTTGTTTTCCAAAAATGATTCTGTAAAATAACAAGAAGCTGAGTTTTTCTGAGTTTAAGGTTTAAATCTTGATTTTAGATTTCAGTCAGTTATTACTGATGTTAGCAGCTAAAGCTAACGATGCTACAGGACACAAGTCATCTGAGGAGTTAGTGTGTTTGATGTACAATGAAGAGAAATCAAAGTATTTATCTGCAGAACAACGCAGGGGTCCCAAACTTTTCAGCCCATGACCCCCCCAATATAACGTTGCAAGAGGCAGGGACGATGGTTAAATAATTAAACATTGTGCATACTATTAGAACACCACAGAACAGCCAGAACAACATCATATCATTTTTGTAATTAACAACGGGGAAAATATGCAATTTTAAACAATTTTTAAATGTTTTTTTAGGAAGGAATCTTGTGACCCCCCCAACAGTGTCTTGCGACCCACAACAACAACTCACTTAACGTACAGCTTGATTCAAAAGCTCATTGTTTCTGTGAATGTGACGGTTATTTAAGTGTTGAAAAAGAGATTCTTAGGATTAAAACATCTCTATTAGGAGCAGACTGAGAGTTGAACATTTACCTTGTTTGTGTGTTTTCTGAAACAACGTCAAACACTTTACTGTTTTAACTGTTTCTTGTTTTCTGCACACATTCCTTCACCGTCTTAAAGCCCTCGGATGTTTTTAGAAAGTAGAAATGTCCTCCTGATTATTTCACTAAAGCACGGCCTAAAAATATCACTTCCACACACACACACACACACACACACACACACACACACACACACACACACTAGAGCACACGCTGCAATTAAAGTGCATTTAATTTTAGGCTCATCTGGCATGTTAGCCGTACAAAGGTAGCAGTGTTAGCACGCGGGAACACAGAGAGGTATTTATAGGAGAGAAGCAGAGAAGCAGAGAGATGGAGGGAGGAGACGGCATCAGAAGGTGGAAGACGAGTGAGAAAGGTTAAAATAATTATGACAATAAAAATAACTGCTTGGACTTTTTAAAACGCCTTTAAAGGGAACCAAAGAAGACTCATGTGACGTCACACCAACAAAAGCTAAAAACAGAAGAGCGGAGAGCAGAACATTTGTTTGTTTCTATGTTTCTGTCAGCAGTAAGATGAGAGGAGATACTGAAGAGAGGTTAAAGTCTTCAGAATAAACTTTTAAAAACTTAAGTTTAAAAGACGTTCTCAAGCTTTAAGGAAGTCATGAAGAGGTTTTTTTATATTTTAGTCCTTAAAGTCTTTATATGTGATTTTTCACACTTAAATATAATATAAATCAAGTATCCTCTGAAAATAACTCTGTGAGTCATGACTGTCTACATTGGGTGTAACACCCGAGTCCCACTGTCTGTGATGTTTTCAGAGTTTTCAGAGTCCTATCTTCACTTTGTTTACATCGCCAGGACGGCCGGCTGACTCCTCCCCTCGTGTATAAAAGTTGTTTAATTGAGGGACTAGAGAAAAGAAGAATAACATACTGTACTCACTGCTTAACTGTGTTTCTAGATCACGCTCATTTCAGGTAAATTTACATGCAGTGTGAAGATACCAGCATAATAAAGATCGCTAGCATTAGCATGCTAACACAACAATGCAGCGCGAGTTGTTTTGGTTTCATGCTGGTGCTCAAGGGCGACATCTGCTGGGTCAAAAAATCACATATAAAGCCTTTAAAGTGTTTGGTTGTTGGTAACAAAAAAAACAAACACAAAGATCAACACTTTGTTACACTCAACCAATCACATCCTTCATGCAGGACTTTTTAAATTAAAGCTCAAAAAGGTGGAAGGAGCACTGATGGCCTGTCGTTTAGGCCCCACCCCCTGTAAGGACGATATAGTACGCTGAGCAGGCGGCCCGGGTTCAAGTTCGGCCTGCTCCTTTCCTGCATGTCATTCCCTCTCTCTCTCTCTCTCTCTCTCTCTCTCTCTCTCTCTCTCTCTCTCTCTCTCTCTCTCTCTCTCTCTCTCTCTCTCTCTCTCTCTCTCTCTGGCCTATCTAATAAAGGCAAAAAGCCCTCAAAAATACATATTTAAAAAACTGTATCAGACACATGAACAGAAAATGTTTAAACTTGTCTTTAAAAAAACAGAGAATTTAAACCTGACTTAATGGATCTCTTTGCAGTTGAAACAAGTCGTGATGTAACAGCGTCTACATATCATGACCTTTAACGTTTACAAAGCAAACTAGTCAGCAGATATTTTCTTTATTGAGTTGACAAATCTGATAAAGGTACTCAAAGAAAGTAAAGCAAAGTGGTGATGAAACTTCGGCCTGCTGATGGAAAGTTTTGGTTCGTTTGTTTGACTCTGCTCGCCTGATGTGTTCGAGCGTTTGCAGAAATATCTTTCACAGGTGATTATGAGTTTTAGAGAAAATAAAGAAGATGAAGAAGAAGACGACAACAACAAAAAGACCCACCTACCTAAAGTCATACCTCATCAGCAGGAACGCGGGTCACTATTGGACAGATGTGAGGAAACATAAAGACTTGTGTGGTGTTTCCAGTTCTTTAATGTCTAATAACACAATAAAGATGTCCCATCCCATCAGAAGAGGGGATTGACAGTTATCTCTCTCAGCCAGTCAGAAGGAAATCTGTTTGTTTGTGTTTTTCATGATCACACTTTTCTTTATTCATCAGTGTTGTTCTCTTCCTATATACATGCTGTACCTTTCCTACTTTCTCCCCCCCTCCCTCTCTGCTCATTGTTCCTGGTTCAGGTGCTGTGCGACCAGTTAATGGTTAACTCGGGCTCGGCCCGGGCGCACAGCGAGGGGAGGAGGCGGCGGCCATGAAGGAACGGTGACATTTCACTGCCATTATTCATCCGTGCTTTTGTTCCTGCAGCGCTGAGGAGTGTTTGCTCTGGGATGGAGAGCATGGGCGGAGGGATGCTGAGAGGGAGGGATGAATGGGGCAGGGTGTGGAGGGGGAGGGGGGGGGGGGGTGATCGGGGGGGGGTTGAGAGGTGAAGAAGTCATGGGGTTAAAGTGTGAGGCACCTATGAGGAGAGGATAAGAGAGACAAAGGCCTCTGTGTTTCTGGATCACTATCTCTCACTTTTTATCCTCCACATCTTTTCTCTTGTTTTTATTTCTTTGAGTCTCTGTGTTTTACTTTTTCTTAATGTTCTCTCAGTTCTCTCTCTCTTTCCCTAACACACACATGAACTATATAGAGGCCACACAGGCTCATACACACGCACGCATGCTCTCCCCAGCTGTTTACATGGTGTGTTTGCACAATATGGTGGCTCGGAGGAGGAGAGCGCTGAAGGAGGGGCAGTGATGTTAACCTCAGTCACGGATGTTCTGTCCAAACTGCTGCAGATAACCTCGTCAGCTGCTGCTCTTTTATTGGTTCATGATAGTCACAGTCGTCCTGAGTGAACCTCTGATTGTTGAAATGTGAAGTAGAGTGATACACGTCTGCGTCTGGAATACAGTAAAAGTTATATCACTCATATTAGCGACCCCTAACTCTGCAACTCTGCAATTAGATTTCTATTTCTATTTCTTATTCTCGAAATTTCATTTGAACCTACTGAGAAGATCTGTAGGGACATTTCTGAGAGTGGGTCTTTGTATTTTTTAATTTAACAATATATGCAGCATTTCAGTGTCATTCAGACTTGTGTAAATCAGTGTACTTCTTGTGATGAAAGATACAACAGAAAACTCAAAGTACTTGGTCTTTTTTCGATTCTCTGATTTTTTTGACATTTTCAAAATCCAAAACAAAAAACGCCAACCAGAATTTACATTTTTAGACACTTGTCAGTCATCACTTCATCCAACAAAGATAGGACAGAAGATGCTATTAGCTCATGGTCAGAGATGAAAAAAAACAGCTTCATCCTTTATTTGAAAGGAGCCCGTCATGGGGGACTGAAGGGGAGGGGGTGAGGGGATCCAGGTCCATCCAAGAAAGCTGAACCAGGCTCATCTTCTACTTGAACCACTCAAAAACATGCAAGCACACATTCACGGTGGACGTTTTGTAATGTGAACAAATCATTCCACTGCTTAGCTCACAATCTTCATGATAAAAGAAAAGTCTTGATAACTTTCCAGACTTTTATAAGAGCCTGTTATGTGCAGCGTTTCTGTCTCTCACTGAACTTCCTGGTTCATATTGTCATCGTCTCCTCGGCAGCTTAAACCACAGAGAAGGTTTTAAGGTGTGAAGGATTTGCACATAAACATGAAAACACACAAGTGAAGAGTTCAACGTTTGAAGGAAAAATCACAGATTGTGTTTGCTGTGAAACTGTAAGTGTGATGTTTGATCATTTATTGATAAGAAGGTTCATGTGGGCTATTTTGGATATTTCAAAGTCACAGACAAAGTTCCAGGTTCAGAATAAAATCAAGAGTATTTCTAGAGCTGGGGCGGTCTCGGTCATTTGGTGTGAGATGGTCATAAGGACAGGGGGGGGGACCACAGACTTGATTAGAGAAGTAGAGGTACAGTGTTTGGATTTTGTGAGTTATAAGCCATATAAACACGAGACATTCCGAGAGCTTCATCCTGATAAATATCAAGAAATAAGTCCAGAAATGTTTCATCATCTGTTATTGTTTAATCACTAAATGACTGTTGATCACATCAATCAGACAACCCACATTCTGTCTCCACACAAACCTGTCTCCTCAGAATGATGCTCAAAACAAGCTGCACACACACACACACACACACACACACACACACACACACACACACACACACACACACACACACACACACACACACACACACACACACACACACACACACACACACACACACATGTACATGTACGATACACCTGTCTGCAGATGAGTCATTGCATGTATTGTGTGCAATTTTGTGTGTCTGTATATAGTGGGGTATATCCTTAGATGTTTCACAAACTCTCTCGCACCCGCGCACACACACACACACACACACACACACACACACACACACACACACACACACACACACAGGTCGTGCAGAACAATGGCCGGCTTTGACAGAGGCGGGCTGTCAGGAGGAGATGGGCTCCAACTATTGTCTGCTGTGTTTACTCACAGACTCACCTGGCACTGAGCTAATAACACCGACTCTATCTGTCAGTGCAGGGGACGGGGGTCTCAGCCCACACACACACACACACACACACACACACACACACACACACACACACACAGTCATTCATACAGATAGAGAGACATACACAGTTTAAGTACAGTTACATGCTTGCCTGCATAAATTAAACACAGATATACACACACATCTAGGTGAATTTTTTTTATTCTTGTGTGTGTGTGTCTGTGTGAGTGTGTGTGTGTGTGTGTGTGTGTGTGTGTGTGTGTGTGTATGTGTGTCCAATCACACCTGGGTGTCCTGGTAGGGTCTAAGTAAAGGGGCGGGTTTATGGGGGGTGTTCTTTCAGGCTTTTACCACTGTGCAAACACACACACAGACACACAAACGGACCACAGTTGATGGTTTTGATGGGATCAGTTGGAAGCCTCAGAGTGACCCTGCCCCAACCCCACCCTTGTTTGATCGACAAGGGTGAGAGAAGAGGAGTAAGAGAGAGAGTGTGTGTGTTTGTGTGTGTGTGTACAGACACTGCAACTCAGAGTTAAAGGTAACACTTCATTAAAGTAATGACAAATCTGATGTAATCCAGAGTATTTCAACTTTTAGACAACTTCTAAGTCACATCTATCAGTGAAAGTGATCAAACTGAAGCCTATTCAGACTGCCAGTTCAAGTTAATATAATATGGGGGGGGGTGAAGTGATCCCATCTCTCTGCCTCCATCAGAGGTAGTAACAGAGGACGATAAAGGGGCGAGACGGCATCACTTTAAGCCAGCGGGGGTGAACAGCGCTGTGTGTGTGTGTGTGTGTGTGTGTGTGTGTGTGTATGGGGAGCTCCCACTGTGAGTTTACAAATCCCACTTCCACAACACCATGGTGCAATGACAATTCACAGACTGGGACACCTATATTACGCAGTTGCAGAATCAATATAAAAATGACAATGGCTTAATGACAGTGGAGCTTTGTTTCTCATTCTGAAAAGATCTTTTGATGAATGAGTCTAATGTACCTGTTCATTATCAGTTCATTACTAACCACGTTGACACACATGACCCTCACAGCGTGAAGTTTTCCCCGTCGTACAGGCAGAGGAGACAAGACATGGAATAAAAAGGATGCTGTTTTTTTTTAATGTTAAGATATCCAGTTTTACAGGCCAAGAAAAGTCTGACACTATGACGACAGTTTTTGCCTTTATTTATATCAATGCTGTGTGTTAGTGGAAGTATCCACAGTATCCAGTAAAGAGAGGAGGAGAACATGAGAATAAAGCTGCTTCATATCAGGCATGAGGATCGCAGCAGTTTCACTCTGGTTGAGTGATATAAATGCAGAGGTGTAAAGAGTACTAATATATTCTACTCAAGTAAAAGTACTGTTACTTTAATAAAATGAAGCTTAAGTACAAGTAAAAGTACCAGTTTAAAAATGTACTCAATTACAGTAACGCAAGTAAATGTAATTTGTTACTTTAACCTCTGTATAAATGTGTCCCCCCCCCCCCCCCCCCCCCCCCTTTAGCTCGCCCTCGATCATAAGGATCAGCGCTTCAGCTTATCCAGACTTCATGAGGAAAATTTACTCAGAGGCTGGCAAGAAGAAAAAAAATCTGGGTTAAGTTGGAGTGAAGAATCTGTTTGTTTGCGTTCAGACATGTTGCTCCTCCTGAAAGCATCAGGAAGTTTTCAGGAGTTTTTGCATGTGTGAAAACTCCATCAGTGTTGTTTGTGGTTAAAAACTGGGCTCTGGGTCAAAGAAAAGGTGAATGAGTGAGTTAGATTTGGTGCAGATCTGAATCAATCACATTGATTTTATAGATTTCCAAATATTTTCAAGAATAAAAGAAAGATTTTGCACGTGGTGACATAATCTGCCGACTGATCCTGGACTGGTTAAAGTCTTCACATGTAGATCAGAGCAGCTGTTGCCAGAGGCCTCACTTGTTTCACAACATCTATGTCAGTGGTTCATGTCAGACTTTCTGTAGTTCACTTTCAGGTCTAAGGGCCTGAAAGCAGTCAGAAGCAGGCCCGACCTCGACTGATAAGACCTTTTTTTTTGTTTTTTGGCTCGGGGCTTGGCAGTCTGCCAGCTGATAACAACGTGGGGCATACCTGCTGCATTAATGATTGGTCAGCTCTGCCTCCTGCCCTCACCTGCTTCTTTATTTTTACAGAAGTCTTTATCATCGAGGCCCTGAGCAGAAACTCAATCTTATCAAGTGAAAGCACGACATCTATGTGCGGCATTAACATCTCAACTTCTGACATGGAAAATAAAAAAATGACTTTTCTTTTCCCCCCTTCTTTAAAAGAAACTAAAACCACTATCTCCCAACATAAGATATTCCTGTTGTGACGAGAGTAATGTGCACAGAGCTTTGAACATACAGGAGCTCCTGAGCGACTGAAGCGAGTCCTCATTAACATGGAACAGTTCAGTGGACAGACAGTAATGGAGGGAGGGTCTTTATCCAAACAGGCATCTGTCACAGCGTGTTGCACACCACTGCTCACCTAACTACCTGCAAGTGCCTGTGCTGCTGTGGGCTTTCATGTGACATAATGCATCCTGTACAGACCACAGAGGAGGAGGTCCTCTCCTCTCAGACATCACGGTCTGCTGCTGCATATCTTTAGAACTACAAATAAAACACAGTTTTTATATTTACAAGATGTTTTTTTAGTTAACCTTTTCTTCATCAGTGTTCAACGACCGTAGTCAAAAGGTACGGGGGGGGGGGGGGGGGGTATTGGTCTGCTCTGGGGCTGAAGTTTGAGCTAGCTTCAGGGCTAACCTCCCTGATTTTAACTCGTCAGCTGCGAACAAGCAGACTCTAGGGAGTCTGGCTCCAGTCTTGACGAGTTGAAGTTTTTATTATCTGCACACACTGTTCATAAACTGTGCTCTTACAGCTTCTAATGTTACTTGTTTCTCTGTTCTCACGCTGCTCTGCTCCCCGACATCAACAACTCATAAACACTCATCAGTTACTGTCTCTCTCTCCTCACTTGCTCTACCACCCTCACTTGTGCACTGAGCTTTTCACTAACAGACTACTAGAACAGTTTTAAGCATGCCATGAGGTTATCTCTACAGTGATTCATTTACTCTTCATGTGTGTGTGTGTGTGTGTGTGTGTGTGTGTGTGTGTGTGTGTGTGTGTGTGTGTGTGTGTGTGTGTGTGTGTGTGTCCTCATTGCCTCTTGTTCTGTTTCTGACCAAGAAGCTGGAGACAGCAACTACATGTACCAGGATGCATTGCAAGAAAGCAGCTTCAAAGTCACCCATTTCTACAGGCTCAAAAACATACAGCAGAATATCTAAATATCTATCTATCTAATCTTTTTTCTCATAGTCCACTGCATTGGGCCTTTTGTACATTTTGTGTTTTTTATCTTAAATATTTAATATTTTACATTTTTAAATTCTATTTTATATACTGTAATAGCTTCTTATACTGTATTATTTAAGTTGCTAGTTTTGCCTTATTTCCTCATTAATTGTTTAGCACCAATACACCAAGTCAAATTCCTTGTATGTGTAAATGTCAATTTATGGCAATAAACCCAGATTCTCATTGTGATTCTAAATCAGCCAAAACACTGTTCCCCTGCACTTACAAACTAAGGGAGCTCACTGATTAATAACTGATAGTTTCATAGCTTTATTCTTTACAGATTAAAAGAGGAAGATTGTGAATAAAGGCTCAAACAGTCTGTGAACCCACCATGTAACACAGAAAGACATCAACAATAATTTAAGAACTGAAAACCTACAGAACTCGTTTGAACAGAAATAATTCAGAAAATCAGCAACATTAACCTTTAGGCACATCTGTTTGATCCAAAGTGACTGATCTGATCCAACCAGGCCCAGAAAATGATCTATGAAGCTGAATGTGTCATGGCAGGAGAAGAAGTATGAAATCCAGATTATACACAATATTAGAAATATTCAGTGATGTGCTCGGAGAGTATGAGCCAATAGAATAATTCAGAAGTCACTGAATGAAACACGATTAGTGTTCTCTCTCTCTCTTCTCCTGATTTAAATAAAGTAACCTCAGTCTGAATCCTGGTATCATCTTTAAGACCCCTACAGCTCCAAGTTATCAAAATATTCACTGATATCAAAGCCTGAATTGAGACGCGAGTCATCAGTGCTGCTGCAGAGGCCGTGTGGAGAAACCAAGAATTACAGCCCCCCAACGTGAGTCACTTAAAAAGGAAGTCAGATAATAACTCTGAATCCCACAGATTAGTAAACATATATGTGTATGTTCCTCTTCCATATTGTGTTCGTTTCGATGGGTAATATCAGCAGCACAGTGTGAGAGCAGCTCCGGGGCCTGAGCCGTGGGTCGGGCAGTGACCTGGGGGTTGTCTGGGAAGGATAAAAGGAAGTCCTGGTTAATGAGTAACCGTGGCAATGAGGCCTGGCGCTACAGGTGGGGTGGGTGGGTGGGTGGGGGGGGGGTTGGCTGGGATTCACACTGATAAGAGGGGAAAGGCAGGGTGAGTTTTTTTGAGGGGGTGGGGAGCGGCGGATAGGTGAGAGGGTAAAGAGGGAGCAATTTGTTTTCCACACTTGAACATATGAGTAATATCGTTTCTTTTTCTAAAATCATGTCGATGAACGAGAAAAGGTGAAGGAAACACAGATGGGAGACTTTGAAACAAAGCAGCAGGAAGCTGTCAGAACTTTTTTACACACCAACATTAAATATAAATATCAAGTACTTGATGTCAGGCTACAGCAGCTGACTGTGAGTCATGTCAGTGTAGTGTGATACACATGATAACATGATGTTTGTAGTGACGCAGTAGACTCAGTAAAGGAACAAGTTGAGTAGAAGCAGAGGAATGACTGCTAATATGGTGTATCAGTCAGTATATTGGTCAGATTGTCACCATGGTGATTTCATATGAGCAGTAAAAAATAGTAGTAATGGTTTCATTACATAACTGATTTAAGTTGAGGTGGTAACGCTTTAGAAGAAGCAGAGGTGTCAGGATGTACGCGTTTATTTGACTAAATGGTTAAACGTCTACATCCCTCACAGGTCATTTGATGCCGGTCAAATGTTTTTTCTTAAACAGCAACGCAGACGACCACCACCAATTATTCAGCTGGAAACATCCCCCAACCTATAACTGTAGTAAGAGGGCTGATTAATGCTGTTAGAGCTGAAGTATAGTCACAGTCCTCAGCACTCTGAGGTCTTTAATAGTAATTCATTAAAGTCAATGTTTGTGTAACTTTGTATTTCCTTTATAGATATTTTCTTAGGATTTCATTTTTACATGGAAAAGAAACTAATTAAATATGCTGCACAATTAAATCAGAACTTGATAGTTATCCTGATAAGAGCATCCAGAATACAAACATTAAAAAGGTCTGAATTAATTGGAATAAATAATAAAACTGTTTTCATGTTTTTATCTCTCAGCGTGTGAACAGCTGCTGCTGCTGTTTTATTGATCTCAAAGTGGGAAATTCCTTCCCCTGCTGAAATAACGGTAAGTGATGTAACACTCGGACCAATCAGAGCGCAGATCTCCGCAGCTGAATTCAAGGTTAAGTTGTAGAGAAAGCAAACTGATCTCTGAATCTGCAGACGGTTGATGTGTGTTTTAATATTCACAACGTCGGTGAAATCTCAACCTTTCAGATTTCAGTTCACACTGGAGCTGGAATGTAAAGGTGATACTGCACCTTTGCTTCAGAGAAGTTTAGAGAGTGCTGATAAGACCCCCCAGATACTGACCTAAAAGGTGTTACCATGACAACCAATTCCACCTTTAACCCCTGGTACTTACGCTTCACTTCCTCATTCTGGACAGCGAGATGAAAAGAGAGAGGGAGACTAACGTTAGGAATCTATTCCAACAGTTAGAGACAAAAACAGTCAGGATAAATGAGAATGAATGTGTAAACAGTGATGCACTATTTATAAACACAAACAACACAACACGACACAAACAACACAACACGACTTCTTCTGCATAATAAAAACTGCATTTCCTCTTTTCTTGCTTTCCTTCATTTAATTTCTCTGTCTTCTTGAACATTGCTCCTGAATGCATCTTTCAATGGTTACAGGTTGCCATGGTTTCATCTTAAGATATAACTTTCAAACGATTTCTTTTATTTCACTCAAACCAAACGGCAGGTTGTCACCTGAAACCCCTCGGTGTTCAAATCTGCAGATTCTTAACCAGCTCTGCGGCTGCACTCTGTTTTTCTTGAGTCTTAGCCGAACAAAAGCCAGCTCTAAGCACAACAATGCCGAGGAAATCCCTCGCTTTCATGGTCAGGGTGTAAAGTTTGGGGTCGAAGCTTTAAAGGGTTAAACTAATGAGGATATAAAGATACACCTCCTCCCTCTCTCCGCCCCCCCCCCCCCCCCCCCCCCCCCCCCTCCTCATCCCACACAGGCCTGGTTCGACCGGACTGGGTAATCAGTTACCTGCTCCATCTGACCTGCAACACCCACAGAGCCTTCTCACACACACACACACACGCACACACACACACACACACACACAAAGTCCACCTGGAAAGTCAGACCATACCCACACTGATGTGGATAAACAACCTCAGGGTTGGACTGTATTTTTAAAAACCTGGTAACAGTGAAGCGTAAAGCCCCCCCCCTGTGTTTTAAGTCCTTCCTGTCCTGGTTTCTCTCAGACCCACAGCAGAGAGAGAGAGCATCATGCAGCAGATATCTGCATCCAAAACTCAGAGAAAAACCTGCAACTAAAAGTCCTTCACCATCTCCAAAGCAGTGGATTTTAAAAAAGCTATTCGTGTTTTTTTAATGCCAGGGTGGTCTGTGATTGGTTAGTCAGAGAGCGGTGCTGCACAGACAATAAAGCAAGTCTGTGATTCAGCTGTAAATGTCAGCACATTAAATGAACATTATCAAATTAACACATATTGTTTTCACATCCACTTTACTCACATGTTTCAACTATAAACACTTCAAAAGTGTCTTTAGATTTGAGTTTTTGAGTTTTTGAGTCGACCTCAGACAAACTCTCTAAATCTAAAAAAAATGACTTTTGAAATCTTTACCCTCCTACAGAACCATCACCCAATCAGAAGAAACCTTTACCTTAACTGCTGCGACCTAAAATCTGTCACCTGACCTCCTCTGATCCGCCTTCTCTCTCCGTCACATTACACTTGTTGACACATTCCCAATAGTTAAAGCTTTGAACTGTAATGTGACATCCAAAACTGCCTTAAAGGAGACCAGCCGGTATGGAGGAACGATCAACAACAACAGATACCTTCAAGTTTTTAGTCACCTGGTCAGTAAGGTGTCAATAAGGGACTCGTTCACAAATTATCTACAAAAAACTGAGAGATGAAAACAATCTGATATTGACAATGATGTTTACTAAATGACAGAATAGAAAGATGACGTCAGAAATATTCAGATATATCTTCATGAATATAAAGAGTCTGTGTCAGGGGTCTGTGGTCCATAAACATCTCCACACTCGATAACAACGCATAAAGTTAGTGGAATAAAAGACTCAGAAAGTCTAAAAATCTCGAAATGTAGTTTTCTAAGAATCTAAACTCCGACCTCACTCTAACAATTCCTCGACTTCCTCGCCCCCCTTCCATCCATCTGCTTCAATAACCTGAGTACAGTGTCCAGTCCCACGTGTGTCTGGAGATGTTTCATACACAGGAAATGTTTTGCACCATGATTCTCATCATTTTAGGTGAGTAGCTCCCTGACACATCGGCCTTTGACCCTGGAACTAGTATCTGGGCCATCCGTCAGCTGAACAGTCTGTTCTCTTTTTTCATGCTGCCTCACTACTGTCACCCACACTCCCCCTACACTGGTCACTAAGTCCAGCTCCCACACCTGGGGGGGGAGGGGGACAGCCAGCGTGAACTGGATTACTGTCAAAATACATTTCCCCCAGTTTTGTTTTCTGAGTAATGAATTCATCAACAGCAGAGCGGTGGCCAGGAACAAGAAATCAAAATAAACCCGGTTAGACTTTTTTATATGGAGAGGGAAATTAATCCAACAGCCCCTTAGTTATGCACAAGCATGAATTAAATCACAGTGGATGAGTTATTAATCAAATTCAGACCCCCTTAAGTGTGCCTGATTTAAAAAAAATGTGCTAATGAGACAGAAATCATTTTTTGTTCCAGGATTCAAAAAGAGAAAACCAAAAAAGTGCACATCCGGACAAAATGCAAAAACCTGCAGGGCAAGAAAAGTATGAACTGGATGAAGAAGGTTAAAGATCTGCACACTGTTCTGCTCTCAATGGAAAGTTTTCTTCAAACAGGGCAACATTTTGATCTCTGAGATCTTCCTCAGGTCTGAGATCGAAGCGTTGCCCTGTTTGAATAAAACAACCTATTAAGAGCAGAACGGTGTGCGGACATTTTTAATTTTTTCTGCAGTTTGTACCAGACTTCAACATTTTGATTTCTACGTTAAAATAACATTTTAATTAATATAACACCTCATGGGGGTTTCTTGGCTTGTGCAGCCTGCCTCTCGTGGACACCAGAGGAACTGCAGTATGTAGCACTTCCACACCGGCTTCATTTATCAACATCATGTGTTGCTTTTTGATTTAAACTTTATTTTCTATGATTTGTTGACAACACATCATGAGAACAGTCTGGCTCAGGTATTTGCAGTTTCAGTCTCGGCTGAGGTTCATAAAAATGTTCACAGCAGACGTTGAGCAACTGGGACTTGAAGGAGTGTTTTGTTGTGGCCCGCTGCACCTCCACAGCTAGGTGTGGTCCAGGTAAAGTGTGTGTGTTCTTATACTTTTGTTTGTTTGGAAGGTTACATTTTTAATTTGAGATTTTAGTGATGACAGTTTTTTTTTTTTAAAGTGAGGATATTTGTCCCGGTCTCACTTTTTTTTAGGAGTCTAAAAACAGGAAGTTAAACGTGTAGTTAAGGTTAGAGTTCACGAGTTACTTTATACATTTAGAGTAGTTATAGAGAGAAATGATAGAGTTATAGGAGGTGGGAGACAGAAAGTAACTGTTCAGCCAGTCAAACAGTCAGTTACTCAGCGCCAGTCGGTCGGTTAGTTGGGTGGCGACTGGTTGCAGCAGCCTGAGCGACCATCATTGCACTTCCTTCTCTACATCCTATAACTGCACAGACGACTGGCTTTGCTAAGATCCTGGAAGCTGTGCATGCGTGGGCGTGCATGTGTGTGTGTGACTCAGAGAGAGAGAGAGAGAGAGAGAGAGAGACACTGAGCGGGGAACAGAGAGCCTGCAGGAGAACAAAAGATCGATAGTGAATGAATAATGAAGCCGAGTGCAGAGCAGGAGAACGAGAGGCAGGTCAGAACATCAAGTACAAAACTGTGTGTGTGTGTCCTTACTGTAGATACCTCTATTTGAATATAATATTATAATATTTGTCTTAATATAAAATACCCAGACGCTGATGTTCCTTCAGACTGATTTACAGCAGAGGCTCCCAAAGAACAGGGAAAAAAGAAAAGGTGAATAATTATTATTGGACAGGACAGTTAAAATAATCCAGTTGATTAATCAATGCATCCTTTAGCTTATAAAATGAGGTCCACGTTATCTGAAAGTTTCCACCAGCAGAACAAATCCTGAATCATTCTAACTGAATACATTGAACATTTTTAATTAAACAGATTTCTGATGTCATAATCCATCAGAAATGTTTCGCTTGAAAATAATAAACGAGAGAGAGCGAAGCAGCAGCTCAAGTTGTCTTTGTCTCTCTTTCTTAAACATATCTGTCACTTTTCTGTGAATGAACTCACTGATACATGAAGGAATATGAACACTTTGCAGAAATTAATAAAAACATGTTGTTAAGTCGATAGATGGATTACCTGAATGTATCAGGTGGAAGAGGATATTACCAATCAGCCTGAGTGTTACTTTGATGATTATCTCATTATATCACATTTTCTAATAAGATCAAATAAATAAAGACGGCAGTCGACGGGTGAAAAAGTGTGACACTTGATTTCATAAGGATTACGAGCGTGTGTTCAGCGTCAATAACAAAGCTTCTCTGAAACTGTCGGGCCTTTGTTCCAGTCAGCCTCGGTGATGTCAGAGTCTTTATGGCCCAAACAGCCATAAACAGCAGACTGCAACACGAGAGGTACTTTTCACTGAAGTCAAAGAGAGAACAGAAGCAGCAGCTGAGCAGTTGACTTGTATTATCCATCACATTTCACAAGCAGGTGTTGACGAGTACTGCATGGAATCATTTGTTCAGATGTAGTGTGGTTGACTTCAGACCCTCCAGTGAAGTTATCTGGAAGGCACTGTACCCGACATTATTTGTTTTCTATTTTTCAGCAGTGGCTTCCAAGTATTTGGGCCAACATGCACTGAAGCATGTTTGGATTCTGACCCAAAAAAAACTCTGATAAGATCATTGCACTTTCATTAAGAGGCAGAACACACCGGATTAAATGACCCTCTGAATCCTAGTCATAAGCAGAACTACACTGTGATAAAAAATAAATAAGAAACAGGAAGTGTTGTTGGAGGCTCAGGTGAGTCCAGGCGTCCGCTCGGTGACTCATCAGGGACACAAACACACCTTCAGCAGGACGTCGAGGAGGAAAAAACTCCCTCTGAAGTAACTGTTAACTCTGTACACTTCAGGAAGTAGATCAAAGAGAAAATAAAGAAGTAGATTTTGGCATTCAGTCACAGGTGGAGGAGTGTGTAATGTGTGGTGTAAGAGCTAAGAGCGGAGGATGATGAAAGTAATAAAGCGACTCATGTTAGATGCTTACTCATCTCAGAAAGTAATGAGTCATCTTTCAGAGTAAACTGTTAAAATACATTTATGATTACACTTTAAAAACAAACCAGTTCTGCCCTCGTAAACAGAGAGACAGCGGTTCCTTTTTATCAAAATAAACATCACTTTTTGTGAGGACGTGATTAACAACAACAAAATAAATGAACTATTAATGTTCTTTATTCCTACAAAAGCTGTGAACAAGAAGCATCATTAACTCGTGGAGGACTGGGGCGATCTGTACTGAGGAAGTGAAGCACGTCAGCTTTTTATAACCTCGCCATAACTCGGCCTCGGCTGTTGTAAAAAAATAAAACTGTCTGGGATATGCCGGCTCCGTCTCCATGGTTACATGAGCCCAATACACATGGCACACACTTCGAGAGTGTAAATAAACACACTTAAAAATATCCTCATCAATAGTCACACTGTGCCAACCTCTCTCCAGAATGAAAACATAAGTGTGTGTGTGTGTGTTTATATATCATACATCTATAGAATTCTTTAAGTCTGACTCCGTTCTTATCAAGCTGCAGGTTTCCCCTCTGACAAAAGGGAAACATGAACCTCCAGCTCACTGTTGATAAAGGAGCATTCTGCTGTTTTTAAAGGTTTTCTCAGTCCGTCTGCACTGAGAGGAAACGCTGTCTCTCTTCTGCCCTTTAACATCCTCTCTGTTGTCTCTGTTTCCAACCATCACTTTATGTCTGAAAAAAACCTTTACGCGTCCTGAAGTCTGCCCTTGCATTGTGGCGCCCCCTGCTGACGTAAACCCTACATACCTGTTGCAGTTTGAGTTGGTGAAATTTAAAAAGTTGTCTAAAATCTGTGATAAAATGACGTTATTATAAGAATGAAGGTTTGGTCATTACATTGTGTTACAGACATGAAGATAAATAACAAAGATATTTTTAAAAAAAAGAAGCAAATAAGAGATATTGTACACAGAGCTCCAACGTCTGATAAAAGTTTCCATGTCAAGGTCTCCTGCAGGGCGTATACCAAGATATCACCTGAGAAATATGTGCTATAGGGTCACCTTCATGATGACTTTCTTTGATTCCAGTGATTGCTCCATTCACAAAAACAAAATAGTTGTTTTACTCAAGTACACATCTTAAAAAAGACCACTGCTCAATGTGAGTTTGAGCTGATTTAGCATTTTCTTAAAGGTGAAAACATTTAATAACAACTAACTGCTTGTCTTTAGAAATGCCGGATGACTCCTCTCGTCTCAGTTGAATGCTCATTGCCCCACAACTGTCGAGCTTCCAGAGAAACAAACACTCAACAAACAAACAAACAAACAAACAAACAGCTCCACAGAAGAATTAAAGATGAGCTGCTGTTTTATATTTCAATTCTGAGAGACAAACATGGACCGCATGAAAACAATGAGATATGTAAGGAAGTGCATTTCCACCGAGCAAACAGGAAATCAATGAGGCAACTATTTTCAGCTAAAAGACGTCCGTGCTAACAAACAGCCGCCACATGTTCAGACGCACAAACATCAAACATCTCATGGCAGATTCTCCCATCTAAGAACATCCGGCATGCTAAATAAAAGTGTAAATAACATGAGAGCACGATGCTCCACAATACAAACCATGATGATTCATTCAGATTGTCTCCAACATCAGGCTGTGATCGGACTCAGTCATTGATTTTATTTTTAACCTGAACACACTTCTTCAACAACCTGATACTGATCATGATGCACATGCAACATGGTCAGAAACTTGCTTCATTATGCAAGATGATAACAAGCGATGGTTTGCCATGATGCATCATAAGGACAGCTCCGCGTAGTAAAGACAAATATGATCAATATACATCAATTAATATACTACAGAGGACAACCATACAGTTGAGAAAATCAACTGGCCGTCATGTCCTGAGTAAAGATTGATATCAGTGTCATCCTAAAATCAAACACTGAGACTCGGTTTTCTTCTTCATGTATTTGGTGTTTCTTACCTCTTCATATGGAGCTGTGCAAACACCTCGCCTCGCCCGTCATGTCAGCAGGTGATAAATAAGTGAAGGAGGTTTAATAGCAGCTGAAAGAAAGAAAAACATCTGTGTCAATTGTGAACTCTAAATGCAACACATTGATTGAAAGTAAGTATATAGCCGGACTTAAGACGGTCGACAGTAGGGGATTTATAACCGTTCAACTCTTAAACCTCAGCAGAATTTGAATAAAAAGACTTTAATTTATCATAATCATGAAGACATTAGGTGGCATTAAGGGAGAATATTCTAGATGCAGGTAAGCAAATGGAAATGTTAAATTGTCAACTCAGCAAGAGCTTTTTACCTCCAGTGAATAAAGATGAGTTTAAACTTTAAACCGAATGATGTGTTGCTATGTGATGCTCAGGATCAGAGAAACTGATGATAACTCATGAAGCACTCGAAGCCGATGAAAATAGTTGAAGTTGCATTAGCGCAATATTTTTGGCTTGCATTTAAGATTGAGCGACCAACAAGCAAATTCATGATTTTGTAAGTCTATGTGACAGAAAGCACCACACTCTAAGTGTCACACATGCACACAAACAAACTCCTCAAAATATTGGTTATCTGTTTCCACACAGATTGGGCAATACAGTGGATTATTAGATAAATACGGTGATAGTGAAGGCCCCACCTCAGCTACAGGCACAATATCATGCATTGACTCAGTGGGTAATGAGGTCTTTATGTCCACAAAGCAGCTCAGGGAAAGTAAGGAGGAGGTCGGCTGCTACTTAGGTAAATATCAGACAGGTAGACCTACATGTAGGCCTATAACCTGCTTCTCTGTGATTAATGACAGCTCATAACTTTTAGGGGAACCTTCTATTGACAACCTTTTGGTAATTATTATTATTTATTTTTTTTAAGTGCAGTTGCCAAATAATTAATCTTTCAGTGTTTTGCTCCTCTTATCTGGAGAAAACCCGGGTTAATTTGAACCGGAAGTAAGGAAAGGGGTCAGGTAAGCACACGACTCTGCTTACAGGACGACTCCTAGGATAATTATATTAATTAACATTTTAAATAAATATCGTTTAACTGTTCTGAAACGACGTCAAATCAACTTTGGGCACGTTTAGCAACACATTAATTCGATTTAATAGTCTGATTTAAAAATGCACTCTCTCTTCGCGGGTTCAAACTTTCAAACAGCGCCGCTTGGAGTCTCTCTGCCATATCGTGAGTCAGCAGCGCCCTCCTGTGGTCACAACCGAGAACTGCACTACTGTAACTCGCCTCTGCTACGTCACACGAAAAGCTCCCTTCCAATTGGCTGCCCAGCTCTGATCACATGACCAGCTGTACTCCCTCTGTCCCGTCTGTGGACTGTCGGTCGTAAATGGCCTTCTTCGTCGTCCTTTGGTGAATTTAACAAAAAAGAAACGACGCTAAATGTAAGGAATAGTCGTCGACGGTGATATATGCTGGATTTAAATAACCTCGGCGTTTTGTTAACAGGTGGGTGGCTTGTTTCGTCGCAGCTAAAGTGTGTTGTTTTTGTTGTTTTTGTTAAAACAATGATGAAGATGAAGAGATGATTTTGTCTTCATCGCCCAGTAAACACAAAGTAAAGCAGCGATGCATTAATGTGAATAATGATTCTGTGAAATGGGAAAGATATCAGTCAGGTATGAGTTTGCTGTTTTCTATTTACCGCCTTGTTGGCCTTGTTTGTTACACACCAAATGTTTATATTGTTAACTTTGTTTTGATCTACTCTACTCTGTTTTTTCTACCTTTTTCTCAGATGATTGGGTAATTTAAGAATTGAGTAATCTTCCACGACTCTTGAGTCACTTGTTCCTCTCTAATCAGAGCTGCTGCTCCTCCACAGATAAACAAACCTTCTTTGTCTGTTGTTTCTGCACCAGTCAGACATTAAACATCTGACACACTTTGCAAAAGAAGCGAAGTATTTGTTTTGTTTACTTTGAATGCCACACCACTGCAAAAAAACTTAAATCTTTCAAAGTGTGTTTGTCTGATTTTTAGTCAAAAATATGTCGTGAAACTTCATATAAGTCCATAAAAACATCTTATTTCAAGATATAACAAGTCAAATGTAAAGCCTGATCTTCTTGTAATGAGGGAAAATCTCCTCCTGTGCAGAGCAAATCTGGAAAAATGAACATTTCATCTTAATTCAAGCCTGAGCAATGTCCCCTCATTGAAATAAAATGTTTATCTTGACATGTCAGCTGAATGTGACTTATGTAAAGTGTGAAGTTTAAAAATATATACATATTCAGGGCCATTTTGCCTTTATTAGATCGGACAGCTGAAGAGAGAGAGAGTGGAGGGTGTCATGCAGCAAAGGGCAGAGATCGGATTCAAACCCGAGGCGCTGTGACGAGGAATATGGCCTCTGTACATTGGGCGCGCAACATAACCACTAGTCTACCTGCACCCTGATGAAATATAAATATATATATTTATTATTATTTTGGGGCATTTTGTGTCTTTATTGGAGAGATAGGACAGTGGATAAAGGAAAGGAGGAAAGGAGCCACAGGTCAGATTCGAACCCAGGCCGCCCGCTCAGAAGACTACATGGAAATATTTTTTGACTAGAAATCAGACGGATACACTTTGAAAGATTTGAGGTTTTGCGGTGGTAAAGCATTCAAAGTCAACTTTTTGGCTTCTTTTGCAAAGTCTGTCAGAAGTTTAATGTCTGACTGGTGCAGAAACGACAGCTCTGAGCTGAGGACAAAGACGGTTTGTTTGTCTGTGCGGAGGAGCGGCAAATCTTATTAGAGAAACAGAGGAAGCACAAGATCATCTGTGTGTCGTGAGTGTTTTCATTTATTGTGCATTGTAGCCGTTTCATTTCAGTTCTAGATCTGCACGCTGTCGGACATCAAATGGACTTTTCCTGATATCATCTTCAGTGTAAAAACACAGTTTGACTCTCAGTATCTCACAGAGAAGCTGAAAGGACGGCTCTCTGATTTCCTCTTTCTCGTTACATGAGGGCAGTGATAGCTCCAGTAGGATTCATTTCACTTTTGATATCAGTTTTGAGACACAGTATGTTGTCATTTGTTCCATCCATGCGCATGACTTTTCCTCTGTGAGAAACCAAAACCCTCCACATTGAACTGTCCCGTAGAACAGATGCAGCCGCCGTAATGAGTCACATGTTTCTGTGGGGGAGACCAGGACTCTTGTGACCTCCGATGAGCTTTACCGACTCAGACTGATACTGTCAGCGATTCAGAGTCCACACTTCCTCTCTCTTTCTTTAAGCAATCAAATCTCATAAATCACGAGACCTCAGGATCCAGTCAATACTTTTTTTTTTTTTTTGGCCCTGTAGACATGTCAGCAGCTGGAGCCGTGTGTGTCTTTGTGTTATGAGCTGCGCAGGTTATTCTTTGAAAACATCGAGCACCTTCTCTTTGTTGACTCTGTAAAGGTGTGTGTGTGTGCTGAGGAGGGACAATGCCTTTTGAAAACACAACGTTGTTTCATGGCTTTGACGCTACTTTGAGTCTAATGAAACACGTTTGTCTTTTCAAAGAGAGAAACTTGTTTACTTTTTTACATTTTTTCCTTAAAAAGAATAAATTCCACTTGATACATTTATTTAAATCATTACATCCGCTGACGGCTACACCTGCGGGCGATGCTACAACCCGTCTGTAATGAATAATAATAATGTAATGTAAGTTTGACCTGCTGCTGTGATCGAGACATGAAGTCACTGTTTGTCTTCTTCTTCTCTTCTTTTGGTCTCAGAGCCGCAAAGAGCATCATCTGATCCCAGCTCCCACATCGGATGTTAGTTTGTCTTTGAAAATGAAGACGGACATCCCTTACAACCAGGTACGACATGTTTCAGCTTCTATGTTTACAGTTCTATAAAATCAGTGTGAATCGTTTCCAGTTGTGGCTGTGTTTTATTGTTTGTTTAAACATCAACATTGAACTTGTTAAAGCTTCTCTCTGATGACAAACTGATCATCTGTTAGAACAAAATAAAGATTTAAAAAAAGTCATTTTTAACACAGAATGATTTTATCAATGACAGAAACATGTAGGCTACAGATTGATTTATCAGTGATTCTAATATTCAGACTGTGTGAACAACACAAGCATAACTCAGGAACTTAAAACATAAACATTGTTGTCACTAAAGATTGTTTTTCATCGCCTCACGGAGCTCGTTCCTCGGATCTGAACGGGGGATTTTCCTCTTTGTCTCTGTCTCAGCTCTGACTTACATCCTCATTTCAAACATTTCTTTTATTATCACTTCTGCAGGAGATGAAGAAACATGTGCAACGTGTGATAACATTTTTCAATACTGCGATAAATAAACTAAAAGACGCCTTATTGTCGCTCTAACTCTGCTGTTCTTAAAGGCGCACTCTGGAGTTTTGGAAGCGAAATATCAAAGTTGTAGAAATGTTCAGACTCTGTGTTACATGTTCAGAACTCTAAACACAAACTGCCCTCAGAGGGAAATGTGTGAAAGTTTCTTCTTTTTGTCCACAGCTGGTGGATGTGGAGAGGAGGAGACAAGCGTCCAACAGGAAGGCCGTGTTGGTACGTTACAGATGAAGAAGAAGACCATGTGTTGACTTTGAACATAACAAACATGTATAATAATAATAACAGGACTGAATCCATCACTGCTGTACGAGGTGATTATTGGGGAACCTTGATAATATTTTTGTGTGTTTCCCCCTCTTCCAGTACTCCAGGTGTGTGATAGCTCTGGCCTCTGTGGCCACCGTGCTGCTGGCCGCCATGGCCCTCTACAACCTCCTCACACCGAGGGTTTCCTCCCCGCACCCTGCCCCGAGCAGCAGCCTCCACCTGTCCCAGAGAGAGTCCTGCTCCGACCCCTGCAAGTAAGAAACCCCCTTACAAACGTCTCTCTTCTTTCCAGCTTTTCAAACGTACAAAACAAAAAGAGTTTAGATTCTTCTCCCTCCTCGTCCTGTCAGCATCGTTCTGGTGGAGAGCATCCCCGAGGGTCTGGAGTTTAACTCCAGCACCACTCACCCCTCCATCTTCCAGGCCTGGACCAACCTGATGTCTGAGGCTCGCAGCAGCCTCGACATCGCCTCCTTCTACTGGACGCTCACTAACAAAGACACCGGCACGCAGGAGCCCACAGCCTATCAGGTCAGCAGCTTTTTACTTGATCCAAAGATAGACTCTAAGGATGAGTGGTCACGCTTTCTCAGTGAATCATTTTATCTTCTTAAATTAAATGAACTCCTGTTCTGGCCGCGTTGACAGGGTGAGACAGTTCTGAAGAAACTCAGCGAGCTCTCAGGAAAGATTTCTGTTCGCATCGCTGTCAACACTCCACAGCAGAGTCAACCGCAGGACAACCTCCGACTGCTCAACGACTCAGGTGACTCTGACTGCATGTTTGTTTTTAGCTCAGGAGATGAAGAGCATAGAAGAACATTTTCATTTGAAGCATCAGGTTGCGAGGACAACTTTAAAACAGAAGTGTATTTCTGTAACTGGAATTAAATTGTGGAATTCTTTAAAGAATGATTTGAAGGGTTGTGTTCAGATATTTCAGTTTAAGAACAAAGTTATCAGACTGTATGAAAGTGGCAGTTAGTGTGTTTTGGGTGTTTTCCTTCTCATTTCTGAGGAAGTGAAGACTGAATTGTCAGATTTGTTTTATGTTGGCGTGATATTCATTCACTGATTGTAATTTGGACAGACCATCCAGACATTTATTGTTTTCTTTTTGAGTAAGGGGGCTGGCAATGAGATTTATTCTTCTCCCTGCTCCTTTCCGTACATGAGATAAAGTGTGAATCGTTTTTTCTGTTTTTTTTCCTGTTGTGTGTTTTGACATGTACGGAACAAATGAAAAGAAACTAAATGAAATGTACTTTATAGCAGCAAGTGTCACACTGACGTATCTGATGTCTGCACTAATCCTGAGCCTGCTTTGTTTGCTTACTGAGACCAGGCATTATTTTAATATCAACATTTTGTACATGTTTCCTGTTTATGAGTTTCTATACGTGATGCATGTTTGTGTTTCAGGAGCCAACATAAGGACGGTCAACATGAAGAAACTCACCTCAGGCGTCCTGCACACCAAGTTCTGGGTTGTGGACAAGAAACACATTTACATCGGCAGCGCCAACATGGACTGGAGGTCCCTCACACAGGTACACACACACACACACACACACACACACACACACACACACACACACATGAAATAAAGAGTTGCAGACACTTTCTGCTGACTTAAACTTTCTGTGGTTCCTGATCCAAGCAGAACTCATTTCCTTCTGCTTTAAAGACGTTCTTGTGTTGGCTCAGATTCAGAGTCACATGCTAACCTGGTTCAGATGCTTGTGCGTCATGTGAGGAGAAATCTTTGATCTGCTGTAACGATGGAGAAAAAGTGATGGCAGAACATTCACAAAGTATATCCCACAAAGGATATGTTGTGTATATCCTGTTACTTTAAAATCAGGAAGCTTTCAAAATGTGTCTTTGACGATCAGTAAATCTTCCTCTGCCGGGCCGCAGGTGAAGGAGCTGGGCGCCGTCGTCTACAACTGCAGCTGCCTGGCTGCAGACCTCGGGAAGATCTTTGAGGCGTATTGGTTTTTGGGGGACAGTCAGTCGATCCCGTCGCCGTGGCCCAACAGCTTCTCCACCCTTTACAACAAGGACACGCCCCTTCAGCTGCCGCTCAATGACACGCCGTCCAGCGTCTACCTGTCGGTGAGAAACATACAGAGAGGGATTATGACTTTGATATATTAACATGAGGAACCCTTTGTATTCAAAAGAAGACTGAGCTCTGTGTTTTAAGAGCCCGACTGTAAAGAACATCTTTCTTAAATCGGTCACTCTTCATTTGTCGCCTGTTCTTTATTTCTCTCTTTTGTCTCCCTCAGAGTTCTCCTCCATCTTTCTGTGCAGCCGGCCGGACTCAAGACCTCCAGTCCATCGTCAGCGTGATGGAGGACGCCGAGAGCTTCATCTACATCGCTGTCATGAACTACCTGCCCACCATGGAGTTCTCTCATCCTAAAAGGTACAGCTGTGAAGTATGACTCAATGAGACGGCTCAAATCTGCTACTGTAGTCATGGTGATATGTTTATTCTGGCCTCAAGATTGATCTCAAAGCAGCACTGTTTCCTGGGGATGCATCGGTCCAGCATCAATATCAGCTGTTGACACCATCAGCAAATAATGTGGCATGGACCGATGTCAGTAGACGATGTTTGTTAGGTGTGCCAAATCAATTTAATGACGGCATTTAGTGCATCTAACTACTGATTCAGAGAAGAGGTTTTTTTTTAATGGGCAGATGAAGTCACATGTTAAACAAACTCTGACTTGTTATCCTTTTTAAACATGAGAGAAAATGTTGCATTGTGGGAGTCTTAACCCTCGTGCGTCACCATTTTTATCCATTTGGGCAAAAGTTTCCTCTTCATCTGGTCATCATTTTGTCTGTGTTAGTGCATATGGCACACATTTTTATAAGAAAGTCTCTCTCTTGACACATTTTGGAATGCAAATTTAATTTTTTTTAATAGACCAATAGAACACTGTGAAACATTTTTACTACCCTCTTAAGTCACTAAGGACAAAAATGTCCACTTCCAAAAAACAGCTATAAAAATAGAACAGATTAATATTTTTTTCAACTTTTTTTTGCATAAATCTCTTAAACAACTCCAGCCCTGCTCAAAACTATCAAATATTGTAATTCAATATTCTATTATAATTCAATATATCTATTTTTATAGCAGTTTGGAAGAGGATATTTTTGTCCTTAGTGACTTAAGAGGGTAGTAAATTAAACTGATGCCTGAGGGTTAGAGATGAAGAAGTCATGAAACAGACATCAGAATCAGTAATCGGCTAAATTGTTATTTCAAATATCAGCCCATCATTGCATCTCCACTGTTTTCTAAATGAGATCTCAGGGAGCTGTTAGCATGGCTTGTGTTATTCTTGAATTATCTCCTTTGATCAGAGTGATCTAAACCTTAATTAGAGCTTCATCACTTAAAGTAAAGTTAACTGTGTTTATTGGAACAGCTTCATGCTGACATCCAGCTGTTCACATGTTGTGCCACAGAGCTTTATGTTGCTATAAATGTGGAGCATATGTAAAGATCAACACAGCTGTAATCCTAGTTTATTATCTGAAATGTGTGATGATTAAAACCCTCTGAAGTTTTGTTTCTCAGTAAAATTCACAAAGTTAACTTTCACTCACTGGAGTCCAGGTGTTTCTAAAAATATCAGGAAGCTTCTCCAAACCGATTCTGATCATTTTATCAGAGGATCACTCGTGTAGGAGAGTTTCTTACTTGTGTGGTTATACTGCGATTGACAAGCTGCATGTGGCGCCCTCTGCAGGTACTGGGCGGACATCGACACTCAGCTGAGGAGAGCGGCATACGAGAGGCGGGTCAAAGTGCGTCTGCTGATCAGCTGCTGGGCCAGCACGCAGCCGGTCATGTTTCCCTTCCTCAAATCCCTCGCCTCGGTTTACGACCCCAAGAGCAAGCTGGACGTCCAGGTGGTGAGTAGGACGTCGGAGGAAGTACAGCTCGTACATGTCGGGATGAAAAACCCCGCAGTGAAACGACAATCTGCTGACTCGTTGTTTTCCCTTTACACAGAGACTGTTTGTGGTGCCTGCCAGCCCCGAGCAGAAGGAGATTCCCTTCGCCCGAGTGAACCACAACAAGTACATGGTGACTGACAAGATAGCTTACATAGGTGAGGTTTAACACACACACACACACACACACACAAACACACACAGCACGCACCCTAAAAGTGTCTAAAGATGTAACCCGATCCGTTTTCTGTCTTCAGGTACGTCTAACTGGTCAGGTGACTACTTTGTGAGCACAGCTGGATCTGCGTTGGTGGTGAACCAGACGGCGTCAGAGTCCCAGGAGCCGACCGTCCAATCACAGCTGAAGGCCGTGTTTGAGAGAGACTGGAGCTCCGACTACAGCACTCCTCTCACCCAGGACACAAACCTCAGAGACTTGTGTTAGCTTGAACGGCGTGCCTAAGACACTTCTAACCGTGCTTCAAGCGTGCAATCATTTGACTTTTTTTTAATCTGCATGGATTCTGTTCAAGTGAGTGAAGGTGGAAGCTCCTCTCGGGGGCGGGGGCAGAGTTTCTATAGGTTGAAAGGAAGATAAAAGTGTTCAGCTAGTTGGAGGCAGGTTGGAGAAAAAAAAAGGTCAGCAGTCACAACGTACTGCCACATTTAACTGTCTTCTCTTCTAAGTATTTTTATCAGGTGTGTTTTTGTCATGTCGTGTTAGTAGCAGTAGGGGGCGCTGTTCTGAGTCACAAGCTGGCTGCAGTGGTCACCCATCTTTTAAGTGATTTATCCACCAATCATTTTCTGTTTTGAATTTGAATATTGATGAGTTTTTTATTTTATTTTCTCAGCTCATCTCAGGGAGGAAAGTGTTTGAGTGTTTTCATGACTTTATAGTTTGCTGGAATAATAAACGATCTCACAGCAGGTGTGCTGTGCCGGAGCTGTTAATGAGATGCAGGATTTTAAAGTTCTGCTCGTCACTCTCCACTTTAAAAAAAAAAAAATCTTGATTTAATTTGAAAGTCTGCAGTGCACACACGGGGAGTAAAGGTTTGCAGCAGCAGTAGATGAGGATGAACTCTGTTAATTTCCACTGTGTGGAGTGATTGAAACTTCCAATTAGTCAAGAGGCGGTTGTTATGGCGACTCTTCAAAGAAGCATGTTTTATTTTTTGCAGAGCAGGTTTATAAAAGCTTTGGAGCAGACATGTTGTACTTGTCATTACCTCCTTCCTCTTTCTAAATAAATGTTCTGAATCAATCCGGTCTGTTTAGAGGTCTTCATGTTTATTCAAAGAGCCCACTCAGGACCACAAGAAGGATATATTAATACTGACTGAATGGATTGGATTTCAACACATACTCATGTCTCTTTCTTCTATAAATCAGGTCTGAACATTACGGACCTGAATAATAGAGACTTCATAAATGTGACTGTGTGACCAGGCTCTCCTGAACAACTTGGTTTTCTGTTCTACTTCTATCGGGTAAAAGAGCTGGACAGCGCTTTAAAGATGTAGAAAATATTCAGAAGACCACACCATGCACTCTAAAGCCTTTTTGTGAAAACTCATCAAACACATCTTTAATTCACTTGTTCAAAAATCCTCTAATTGACCAGCCCGACCGTCTAATCAGTTTCCACTCAGCCAAAATATAAATCCTGCAGAAGAAATACAAAAACCACTTTATTTCAGGGGCTTTAAACCTCTCAAAGCTCCTTAAGCTGACTAATACTGCGTCTTAAGCTGAAGTTAATGTGCAGCAGCAGGTGTGTTTACTGTAGAGCAGACTTCTCTCTCTTAAACAGGATGAAGGCTGTGAGGCTTCTCTGTTTCTACAAAAACAAATAGGCTGGAGGCAATGCAGAGAGCCATAAGTGAAAAATGTGTTTTGTTCCTGCAGAAGTTTTAGTTGAAAGAGAGAGGAGACAAACTTTAGAGGAGGAGCATGACAAGCTGAGACTTTGACTTTAATCAGACTGAATGTGCTTGCTTTTAGAAATACTTTTTTCCTTCTCACTATGAATTATACTGATGATCGTATTCATGGGGGAAAGCAGTGTAAGCTGGGCTGTTCTGCGACCTCCTGCTGGGCTATTGTTCTCTGACTGACCATGTTCCCACACTGTACAAAAAAGACCTGCTGCGCCTTTTCTGTCTCCATACATTCCTTTAAGCCTATACCATCTGCGCGCCGAGGAGGAGGAGGAGGAGGAGGAAGAGGAGGAGCGTTAACGGTTTCAGGACCCGGTCAGCAGGGCGGGCATGGCGGCACACAGCCCTGTATATCACTGCTGTATTGTAGGTCAGCGTTTAAAACCGAAGATTGTATTGCTAAAATTGTTTTACATGCCGCATTGAATCATGCATGTGTCGTTCATCCTGCGCGTAAAGCTGAGACTTGGAAGGAGAATCTGCAAAGTTTCCAGGCGGAGCTCCAAACCAGAGAGGACTGACGGTATGTGGATGAAGGAGAGACTCGGCCTGCCCTAATCCTACTTTTCTCACATGCATGTTAAGAATGTTTAAAAATAGTTTCGTCTTTCTCCCAGTCTCCACATTTATTATCCCCTTTACTGGATCAACGCCCCCAACAAGTCCCCCAGTAGCACACAGGGCGTGTTACTCACAAGTTGACCTTATATGTGCAACTCGAGCTGCTATATTTAGAAAGCAACGGTGCATGCAGCCTCCTTGTAGCTCCTATAAGTAGAGACCAATATGTTGTAGGCTGACTGATGGAGAAACGTGTGGAACTCCTAGACCTGCATGAGAGTAAGTATATTCTGTGTGTTACTGTGAGACTGTGTGTTGGTGCTCCTCTCAGACTGCTGTCTCTGCGCTTTCAGAGCCTCCGCCCGGATTACAGCCCTCTCTCTCTCTCTCTCTCTCTCTCTCCGGCCTGTTTGAGGTAAATCCCTTTTACTCACACACACACACACACACTCAAACTTTATTTTCTATTGGCAGAATAAATTGATGTAGACCTTTACATGCATGTAAAACTTTTTCTTGAATGTTTTAAAATTAGGAAAGTTTGTTTCAGATTGTCCAACTTGATCTTTAGTGACCTCTTATTCTGAAAGTATACTAATCTGTTTCCTGAATGAATTTCAAATTTCAAAATCTGATCC
This sequence comes from Labrus bergylta, assembly GCF_963930695.1. Classification (NCBI taxonomy): domain Eukaryota; kingdom Metazoa; phylum Chordata; class Actinopteri; order Labriformes; family Labridae; genus Labrus; species Labrus bergylta. The sequence continues at coordinate 26,585,953 of NC_089205.1, forward strand.
AGGAATCAAACTTTACTCTGTTAGACTTCCAGATCCAAATTACAAAAAAAATAAAAATGAAAGGAAGCTTTAACCAGCTGCCACTTTCTGTACACACTTTATTAAATTTTGCGCTTTTCTTGCACACATTCAGATCTTAAAGCACATTTTTCCTGTTGATTTCTCCACTTCCTCTACAACGTCCCTCCTCCTCCTCTGGGATGGTATGGGCGTTGTGTTGCAGTTGCAGATTTCTGACACTTGTGTGCAGTGTTGCTGCAGGTTTAAACTGTGAGGTGACTCTCAACGTCAGACCGCATTCAACAACTGTCTCACTCATTCACAGCGAAATAACATCCAATGGAACAAAGGCTAAGCAAAAGTTGAAATGTACTTTTAGAGGTTATAAAAGCAACGGAGGTGTGGCTAAAATCTCAAATAAACACCAGTCACTGCAGGAGAGTCAGCGGATTAAAAAATAATGTCAAAAGTCTGAGTCCAGCTGTAGTCCACTTGTTGTGGTTGTTTATGGGTGTGTCTAGATGAGTGAATCAAACACACCCAGTCTCCGTGCCGCTTGACAAAAACACACCAACAGACCCAGAGAGAGCCCTGAATATACAGCCTCAAAAACTAACACACACACACACACACACACACACACACACACACACACAGTAATGCACGGTATCTCTAACATGTCACTTCTCGGTGTGTAAACTATTTAGAGTCGTCAGGAGCAAAGGAATGCAGCCCAACCCAGGAGGTTATTTCTGTCTCTCTTTAAACCTTCCAGCCCCCACCCATCCAACCACCAGCCCAGTGTGTGTGTGTGTGTGTGTGTGTGTGTGTGTGTGTGTGTGTGTGTGTGTGTGTGTGTTGCACTTTAATTACCACGGTGTCTTCTCTGTAGACAGATGTGTTGACGAGGGTGCAGACAGTAAAGCGTTGGAGCTCCGTCCTTTCACTCGGCTGGTTCATGAATACCTGTCTGATTCACGGAGCTCCACACAGTCACATCTGGACAGATGTTTGATGGATGACAATGTGCCTTTGTGTTTTAGAGTTTTATCTCGCGTTAATAAGAAAGGCCGTCTGCCAGGCTGAAGTCTGTGATTGACGTCTCATTATCATGTAAAAAATAAATAATCACAGGGGCATCACGGGTTAATTAGAAAGTGAGGAAGTCCTTAATTAAAATTGGACAAGATATGAGCAACCTCCAAAGTGTTGTTTCACATTGTTGGCATTTACCCACCAACATCAATAGTTGCTGCTCGGACAAAGGAAGTGATTCTAGAGACTTTCATGATAAGAACGTTTTTTGTTTGACGACAAAAAAAAGTTTCATTTTTAAATTAAAACGACTTTTTCTTCGGAGGGTTTGTTGTTGTCCAGGTGAAGTGGACCAGGAACTCAACAATGTCATGTGACAGGAAGTACATTGAAACTTAATATTTATAAAGATAGTTTTCACAGGCGTCCACTCACATGTCATTTATATTTATAAAAAAAAAGGATATAACATTAAGAAATGTATTTATGAGTGGAAAATGACATCAGGGTCTGTGGCGTCGGTTAGTCTAGTGGTTATGATGCTCACCATGATGTACGTTGTTGCAGCAGCCTTGGGTTTGAATCCGACCTCTGCCCTTTGCTGCATGTCACCCCTCACTCTCTCCTCCCAACATTTCCTGTCTCTCTCAGCACAGAAATGATCTCTTTGTGTGGAGATTCTTCTTGAGTAACAGTTCTTTATATTGTCTTGTTGAACATTTATAGACATTTTTAACAAGTCAAAGAAATGTTAACCACCAGTATGCCAATATTAAGTTTAAAAGTGATTAGTGACCTCATGAGGAGAGCGCTGCTGTTTGGACAAAATAACGCTTACAATATAAAACTGATTTATTTATTAATTTAATGTTTAAATGTATACAGGGACAATAATGAAGCAAGTAAACACAGCGACACACTACAGCACTCCTAGCCTGAGCTAATTAGCCATGCCGGTCTGTTACAGCCTCCCAATCGAGAATATAATGAAACCAAGGCTGCCAACAAATGGAGACTGACGCCACACAAATTAGAGTGTGTAACCCCGAGCTTTATTAAACAGAAAATTAATTAACCCAAATGCTCAGAAGGGCCGCGCGTAACACCGTCCCTGAAGGGTTTTTTAAAAAACACTTAAAAAAATGAACAACAAACGCACGAGAGACAAAACAAAGCCAACAGTGTGGAGATACAGGCGGACCAGTTTCTCTGCAGCTGGTCAGAGTTTGATGGTTCTTCCTGCATTACGATACATGAACATATACAAACCTAAGGCACAAAAACTTTTAAGCATATATAAAATACACAAAGGCCTCAGTTGGTCATATAAAACATTTATTAAGAGGCTCTACTGTGGTGTTTGAGAGTTGAAGTCTCTCAAAGCTGCTCTGAACGAGGTCTAAATAATAAAGTGTGAATGTTTTAAACACGTCATGTCTCATGTTTGTCGATGTTTAGAGCTGATCTGGTTCAGACAAAGAGAGAAGTTATAAAAGTTCAGAGTGAGATAAGAGGTCAGGGAAGTGATTTTAGATGCTCAAAAGTTCTCTTTCTCTGTGTATATAGAAAAGTGATCTTAGAAAGCCTCCATTGTTTCTACCTGTGAATATGAACAATATCATGTTTTCATTGAAGAACTCTCTCTCTCTCTCTCTCTCTCTCTCTCTCTCTCTCTCTCTCTCTCTCCACCAGGACTGAGGGTCTAACACCACACGGCGGCCAAGAGAAGAACTGAAGCGTCTCATCTGAACATTAATTTAAACAGTATATGTTTTGCATTGTGTCATTTCATAGTCATACTTTTTATACATTAATACATCAAATATATTTTTATATATATTTAGCACCAAACTTGTGTAAAGTTCCAGAGACAAATTAAAGAAAAATCAATCAATCAAAGTGTCATCGTGTTTCACTCCTGACTGAGCTTCTCTAACGTGTCTGATATTCAATCAGTCGTCTCTTCATGGCTCTGAAGTGTCCCCGGGTCCCCGCTGTGAATCATTCGAGCTTTTTCACCCAGACAAAATACTTTTCTGAAGCTCCAAAGAGGATTGCCAAAAGTTGCCTCTCTAAGAATACCTCTTTAGAAAATCTCTCTTGAATCCTAAATGAGGATTGTGGCCGTCTCGCAGAAGGTGAATAATCTGCTCTGGAAGAAAAGAGTCTAATTTAGTGAAGAATCTAAAAATAAATTAAAAGGAATCATTCAATTTATTGACTTTTACGTCCAGTTTCAGGGATTTTCCTGCTTTGGGATAATCTACAGAAACCCTTGTCCTAAAAGTTGTCGTGGGTTTTAGTCGTTGAATGTCATTAACTGTGAGTTTCATCCGGTGTAAACGTTTGTCTTCATTCAGGTTCGTACTCATCTTTGTGTTTTCTGCTCCACGGGTTGGCATTTCTCACATCAACAGCTGTAACCCCAGAAAGCTTCAAAACAAGAAATGCATTATTCCTGAAACCTCCGTCTGAAACGGTGGGAAAGTGGAGGAGTGATGCTTCCGACATTTTAAATCTGAAGGTCTGAGCTGTGAGTGGGAGAAGAAAACCTGTGTGATCCTTCTGAGTCACTTTATGTTAAACCCACAGGATACTCAGGGCCTTAACTTTGTGTGTGTGTGTGTGTGTGTGTGTGTGTGTGTGTCTGTCTGTGTCTTCGTGCTGGCTCCATCCTTGATGACTCAGCTCTTATCCCCTCTGCACTTTGTCAGGATTAAGTGCTGCATGTTGCAGACAAACATCTCTCTAATGAGAGCAGAAAACTACGTTTATCACTCGGGGATCTGATTCATCTTCACACCTTCCCTCTGTGTGTATCTGCGCCGTACACATCACAACATTCACTAAAATTAGACATTAGCCTTTTTTTTATTAACGTAACGCTGTCACAAAAAACGAGGATTTAAGTGTTTGAAGAATAAAACGACTCAAGATGTCTTGGAAGGTTTGAGAAACTGAATCATTTTATATAAGACATTTAGTTTGCCATGTATCTGTCCAAATTCAGGTTCAGAGTGAAAATTAGCAACGTGATTTAGAATATTTTGGATCCATTCTAACAAATTTTACAATCACCTGATAAAAGTAGGTCTATTATCTATCCTCCAAAAAAAATCGCCCGAACACAACAGCAACATAACCTCTCAGTCTCAACTACTACTACAAAATATTTCCAAAACAGTCAAAAGCATGGATTTCAAAGGTACATAAAGTGTTAAATGCACTTTATTCCAATCACAGCACCACATGTTTTGAGTGCAATGTAGGCTTAAGACATAAATAATGATGCAGAATTGATACAATTCTAGTGTTGACTGTGCTGAAGAAGAAGTATTAAATGAATGGTTTTGTCTTTTCTTTAAATTAACTTGTGCATCACCTACAGTATATCATGTTGTGCACATCCGATCACTAATGATCTCCTGCTTCTCTAACTCCTGAGCTTATTACGATCCAGCGTCAACATTAAAAAGATCCTCTGAAGCTGCAGACAGAGACATGAAGAGAGCTCAGGCAGAGTGCTGGTCGTCCTCTGATTAGCAGAGGAGAGAGAGAGAGAGAGAGAGTGAGCGAGGATGGAGACAGGGAGGGAAAGACTCGGTGCTGGACTAAAGGGCTAAAAGAGAAGCAGACATTCCTGATAACCTTTCTGTTTCATCACCATCATCAGTCCCACAGGTCACATGCTCACACCTCTCACCTCACTCATAAAGAACAGCTCACATGGCTCCTCTAAAATGTGCACTTGTTTAGTGTTGGGGTTATCTAAACGTCACTAACTATGGCATCGATGATTCCCCACCCTGCCATGTCTTTGAACGCCTCACGAAATCTATCAAACAAATCTGAAACAACACTTATGATAATAATCTGTGTGTAGATCAACATCTGATGCAATCACTTGAAATGAGGGAATCCTTCCTTTAAACTCCATCCAGCCGCTGCAAATATTCACTGCTGCACCAAATGTTGATGATCCAACGACTCCAAATAATCCCCCGTTAGCTCCTTTTTGAATAACAACATCTTAAAGGTGGAGTCTGTAGAAATGTTGCAGCTTGTAAACACAACATTCAAACTGGCACTACCAGTAGGGTACGCTAACTGCACATGCTAATCACCCTCCGCAGGTAAAAGCCGACCGACGGTTCACACACGTTTGGGAACAAGCTTTGTGGCGTTATATATGTTTTTTCTTCTTTGCGGCTACATCCGCGTCGGTCATATTCACCGGTTTGAATCGCGTCCAATCGCTGAACTGTATCCGCTCATAAACTCACCTGCGCGCTTTGTCATTGGCTGGTGGAAACACGCCAGCTCCCCCGTCCAGAAACGTCCCAGGTCAACCAAAAACAAACCAAAACATGAAAATCCAGTCAGAGGACAGAGTCTCTGCAGACACCAGCACACATGTATGGAGGCCCAGAAGGGATGATTTAGTCTTGTTGTTGTTGGTGTTTTTATGAAAAGTTACTAACTCTACCTTTAACTCTACAGTGACCAGCTGTTTTTAAAAATAACTGAGGCCCTTTTTTTTCAGATTGAATAAACTCTGAGTTGTTATTTGAAGATGTGTTGAGTCTGAACCACTGGACCTGATGGAGAGGATAGAGGAGAAAGTGAAGAACAACAGCAGCCTCTACCATCATCATCAGAGTAATTCTCAGTTATATCACTCCGAGATAAACTGGATGTGTTGCCCCACTCGTTGTGTCTGACTGGTATCCAGCGTCCAGCCCCTCTAAGCCCAGTAACAAGGCCGCACCGGGCCACAGCTAAAGCCTCCAGCAGCACAAACAATGGAGGGGAGCTTTACAACTGCTGACTGTCCACTAGTGCTAAAGCATCCCCATTCTGTCCCGTCTGCTGCTGTCGCCTCTGTCCACACACACACACACACACACAGACACACACACACACACACACACACACACACACACACACACACACACACACACACACACTGAATCTCTCACTCTGGTGGTGGTCTGTGGAGAAAAAGAAAGTTCAGTGGTCCATATGTTGATACGTACACACTGATGAGACAGTCCCTCTCTTCTTCTGTCTTTCTCTTTTTCTGTTGATCCCCCTCACTCCATCCATCCCTCACTCTCTCTCTCTCTCTCACTCTCTCTCTCTCTCTCTCTCTCTCTCTCTCTCTCCTCGTCCCGGGACCTCCACCCTCTCTCCTGCTTTCTCTCTGTTTGTGATCTACACTGACTGTGAAGCGTGGTGTCCCGTGGGCCTAAAACCAGTCAAAGCGACCCCCGGATCGCCTCAGACACCCGCAGCTCTGCCGCCCGGCTCGCCCTGCCGCTCCCCTCCCCCCCTCCCCACAGCCTGCGTGAGGGCTGCTCCTTCACTGTGTTTCCTCCATCGGCCTCCTGCTGTGGACCATGTGTGAGTGTCTGCGGGGATTATTCAGAGTCACCTGGACGCCTTCCTCCAATGCAGGTCAGACTAAACATCTAAAATGCTCCGCTGTGTGCAGCAATGCAAAACGTAGTAGAGCAGGAGAAGCACATTTTTAGTGGATTCAAATCATTGTAAGATAACGGTGATACATTTTAAACCAAATATATGTTTCTCCCTTCTGTTGTGGTTTGGGCTGCTGAAGGTCAGATCTGTGCTGTCAAGTAAAACTTCAGCTGAGATTAGAAAGTTCAAAATGTTTACAAGTTTCATGCAACAGCAAAAGTGTTCGGACAAGAAATTCAACATTTGTTCCTGTTATGAGTTAAAATGTGATGCGAGTTGAGGGACACACCCATTTGTCCAGTATGGACTGGAGCTGTTCACACCCATCATCCTTAGGGATCACAACACCGAGTCACTTGATGGTTTCACTCTCAAACTGACACTAAGGCCTTTTTTTTTGATGGGTTGTGTCGTCTTTCAGCGCCTTCTTATATTATATTTATTTGGGAGAATATGTAGATTTCATAGTTTGAATTCTTTGGGATATACTCTCTGTAGGAATTATTGTTAATTGTTTGAGAGATTGTAGCTGGTGCTGTGTAATACCTGGACTGACCTACAGTCAGGATGCAGGTGGTGATTTCAACTCTTGTTTCAATATAAACTCTACATAATGTTGTTATGTTGGCTCTTCTGATGTGTTTTTTTAGTGGTCATCTTCATATTTGTTATGACGCGACATTTTGAAATGATTAAACGTTTTGAGGATTCAGGGACTATTAGTCTGTGTTAGAGACTGACTGAACTCTTCAGGGTGAAGTGAGACCTCTGGGTCGGTTTCCTGCTCAGAGGGTCAGGGTCTATTCCATCATAAAAACCAGCTGACTTAAAACATCCCAACATGTTTAACACTTCCTGACACTAATACTCGGTCATAGCTGAATCTCTCACACTGATTATGATCGTCGTTGTGTTGGTCATGTTTCTGTTTCATGACCAGCTCTGTGTGTGTCTCGTCTTCATTATCCCTGCTCTACAATACTTGTGTAGAAATGAAGAGTATTGCAAAGTTGTTGTTTTTATTTGCATAATATATGGGTTAATGTGAAAAAAAAAAAAAAAAACTCTGCTTTGTTGTCTTTAGTGACACCTGTGGTGATGAGTGGTAACTACAGGTGTGCTTTGAGATCCAATCAGTGTTGATGGAATGGTTTTGACTTTTTTATTTTCATATTAACTCAAGGACAGGTGAGCAGGGTCTGAATATCCAACATACAGACCTCGTGCTGTGATTGGTCGGCTGAGGAGGTGAAAACAGTCGAGGGTCAGACTTTGTTTTCGATTTGTGGCGAAGAAAATCTGTACTTCAAAAATGACATCACAAGCTCCGTTTGATGGCAGCACAACATCGTGTTATTGTAAGTTGTCCCACTAGAGCGCTGGTTAAACTGAGTATAACTACATGTGAAGTGTCATCATATATAATTTGTGACGGAGACCGACCAGCCAATCAGAAGAGAGCATTTTCGGTGGCATCTGTGAATATAAATTTAAGTTAATAACCTCTGGAGATATGGAAGCTATCCTTCCCCCTCAGACTTTCAGACCTGATGTGTTTTTCACTGAGACACACAAACACACACACACACACACACACACACACACACACACGCACGCACACACACACACACACGCACACACACACACACACACACACACACACACACACACACACACACACACACACACACACACGCCTGCTCTAGTTTCCTGGCCCATTTAAGCGCTGACATGGGCATAGCTGAAGTCTGGTGGGACGTCAGGCCCCGTGCCAACCGAGCTGCCCCCTCCACCCACCACCCCACACCCCCATCCCACCAGCCGTCAACACCCCCACCCCCCACCCCCCACCCCTCCCTCACCTCCTCCTCGCTCGTCCTTCTGCTCTCACCTGTTTCCCCTCACCCTCCGCATCGAAAATACACTCATGTAAACATTTCGCTGCTGGTTACTGAAACCTTCCCCACTATTTCCCTCTCCCTCCATCCCCTCCCCCCTCCCCCGTCAGGCCCAGCCCCTTGTTTCAGGGTCCCCGTCCTCCCTCGTGTCTAAATCCTGGCTTTGTGTTGGAGCTGTAGTGCAACAATGACGGTGTTCGCTGACACAGTGCTGGCTGCCTGATCTGCACTGACAGCATCTCGTCAGTACCACCTCTGCATGAGACACATCCAGCGCTGATCCTGTGAGCTGGGAGCCGGGTACAGGGCTGGATTGGGTCTGACTGGTTCCATGGGGGCGGTATGTTGGGTGGGAGGGAGGGACAGGTAGCGGCTAGATTTACAAATCCCCTGAGCTCTGGATTGAGGCTTATGCAGGTGTTATGATGACAAACACGACGTTAAGAAAGATAACTGAATGAATTTAGAAAAAAAAACAAGAAAATGTCAATCAAGTGCAGGTGAATCGATTCAGAAAAGAGAAGATTTGAACCTGTTTGAGACGGTGAATCATAACTGTGTGTGATCTGTGAAGCCTGAAAATGATTCCTTAGTTGAAAGTTTTCTACAGACCAAACCTTTTTTTATTCAGACTGGGTTGAAATCAATAATGATTTGTTTCTAAAATAATCTCAACATTTTATAATAAATATCAGAACCTGGCGTCAGTCTGCTCACAACTTCACTTCATCACATTAGTCTTCATTATTTTTTCCAGGATGTTTTTCCTGCTTCAGGAAGTAGACTTTGCAGGAAGCTTGATAAAGCTGTGTTTGGGGTTTTCTTCACAGCGTCAGTGAAACTCTTTTCATTCAGCTCCAGTGGAGAGAACTACTCTACTCTTCTTTATCGCCTCAGTGAGTGTGAACTTGTGTTAGTCTTAATTTGTTCACATCAGTGCTTCCTTCAATGTTCTTCCACACGAGAGGAGTTGAATATGAGTCTCAGTTCAGTCTTTGTTGGTTTAACACCTGATGGTCGATCCGTCTTGTTGTACAGCCTCCATCATGCTGAAGTGTCCTTAAAGCAGAACTCACAGTGCGACCCCACAGGAGAGGAGAGAACAACGCCTGAGAGATTCAAAAAAAATAAAAAACAGAATCAAAGTGACTCAACAGAAATGCAAAAACAAACACGAAAGAGCAAAATTATACTCAAAAAGATACAAAAAAAACTACAAGGACACTAAAAGAACAGCATGAAGCAAAATGACTATGAAGATGTGCACAACCACTTTTAACAGAAACACAAATATAACAAAGAGTGAAAACAACTGGAGAGGGAAGCATTTAAAAATAGATGCAAAGAACACACATAAAAAACTGTGGGTCCCGTATGTGACGTCTTGATCTGTAGAAAATATAGTTAAACATATTAGAAGACACAAAAACGTTACAAATAACAACAAAGCAACTCAACAGAAACACAAAACAACACCAAACAAGGAGACACAGAGATATTAGCTAAGAAGAATCAAAGCATCAAAAACGAGCCTGATTACCTGATTACAACAAAGTGATGCATAACAGCTACTAAGATAGACAAATCAATGACTACAGGGTGAAGAAATACTAAATATGTGCAAAACAAACAGAAAACAACACAAACAACTTCAAGGAGACAGAACACACAGTGGGAGTCACACAGACTGCAGAAAGATGAAAACAACAAACACAATGTTTTAGTGGGTTTTTGGATGTCTTGCTCCGTTGGGTTGGGGGCTTGTTAAATGTTTCTGCCCGGGGTCCCTCGTCTCATAATCCTCCCCTGACGAGTTCATCTGTTCTGCAGGTCCTCTCACATTCACATCCAGCTGGTTTATTCCAAATCATCTGCAAATACAAACAGACAAATGTTCAGACAGACACTCACTGGCATTTTGAGATACTTATACACACACGGAAACACACACACACACACACATACACACACACACACACACACACATACACACACACACACACACACAGAAACACACACACACACACACACACACACACACATACACACACACACACACACACACACAGAAACACACACACACACACACACACACACACATTTGGGCTCACAACAGCAGCTGTTCTCCTCAAAGGGAGCGTCACACTTTCTCTAAATTCAGCTCCAAGGCCCGCTGCTCCTATTTTCAGACATTCAGGATAAAAATAACTCCTCGACAACATCAGTTGTTGTAAAGTTCATCCGGACGTTTTAAAGAGCGTCAGGACTTTATCAGCGCCTGTTTTCAGGTTTATTTTGGCTCTCGGGACGTTGAAGTTTGATCTCTCAGCTGGGACATTGAGATCTGAACCACAAAACGACAACATACTGAAAAGGAAAACCCAGGAGTCTAATGTAACACAACATGCTGCCGATAGTTTTATATCCAGGAGTAGGAGAACAGGGCGCGTCACCTATTTGGAACGTGTCCCAAATCGTCAACTTGATTATTAAATTATGAGAAGCTAACGGATCATTTCATGCTATCTCGGCAGGTTGGACGGTGGATGAGAAGGAGCATTATCTAAAGTAGAAAAGCTGACCTTAAAGCCTTTATGTTATCGCCTGTAGCATGTTCAAAATGTATCTATCATTAAATGTCTGTCTGTTTTAACTTGTATTACTTTATCACTTCATTTCGGTCCTGACAGCTGGACTCAGAGTTTTTTTGTTTTTTTTTGGTGTAAATATTCTGCAGGCCTCTGATTGACAAAGTGAGAAACATTCAGTCTACTCTCACTGGTCAGACAGACTCTCGACTATGTCACAAACTTTGTTATCTTCTTCTCCTCCCTCCTTCAACGCGGCCCCACCTCTCGCTGCCCTAATATGGGGGCATCTCTTTGCCCTCTGGCCAATCGGACGGCTGGATGCGTCCCTCCTAGAGATGCCATGGGTCCAGCCTGGCCTGAGGTTTCAGTGAGGGGAGCAACAGGCTGGCTGGTGACAAGGGGGCAAAGGTTTTTCAGATAGAAGAGAGAGAGGGGGACAACATCCAAAAAGAACAACAAGAATAAGAACAAGTGAAGAAGAAGAAAAGCTGAGAACAGACAGGAACAGAGCGTTAAAGAGAGAGAAAGAGAGAGTCACAGAAAGATAAGAAAAGAGAGGCTGAGGTTGAAGTAGAGCTGCTGCAGGTGGAGGGTGTCACCTTTGAGCTGCTGGAGGAGAAACACAGAGGCTGAGAGTAAAGGTAGGCTGAATGGATGTGGTTTAATAAAGTCTGTACTGATAGCACAGGGCTCGGTGGGGTTGTGATGTGCAGGGAGGAGGGCAGGTGTTGGGGAGAAATGTTTGAAGGGGACTGATAACAGCAGCATTAATGCATCTTCAGCGGCCATGCCTGTGCCTCTCTGTCTGCACTCTGTGTTTGTATAATTTAGTTTCAAATCAGCCCGAGAACTTGTTTTAGTCCTCAAATATTGCTACAGCATTTTGGCAGCTGGGAGCAGCTCAGAGCTGTGCAAGAACAGTTTATGTATCAGACTGCAGGCTGAACATTGCTGACTCCAGAGAGAATAACAATAGCACGCTGTTTAAATGCAGAGACACTTTTAGTCAGACAGCTGCCGCTTGTGTTTATTCCCGCATGCCAGGAGCTGCTCACACACACCCCAGCATTCACTGAGCTTTATGGTAACCATTTTCAGTGTGACATGTCACTATCACTCCAAAGTTTATAAGAGTGTTTTGTAATGAGACCTGGGTCAAATAACACCGGAACATTTTTCATAGCAATTATTTAAACCTTTAGGTGTGTCAGATGGGCGGGGCCGCCCGTACTGGACGACTCCAGGGGTCGAAAAAAACATCCAGAGAAGGGCAACTTCACAGTTAAAATTAAATGAATACTAAAGTGTCTCGATAAACATTGTGTTTAAACGGATTCATTTTGCAGATGAGAGCTGTCAGAAGCATTTGTTGTGTTGTGCATTTCAAATAGTCCCTGTCTTAATGTTACACACCAACGACAGCTGCAGTGTGATGGTCACAGGATCCCCGCAATTCCAGCTCCAGCAGCCTGGTATGTCTGTTGGCCCAAAGTGGGTTCAAGGGTTTCTGTAGCCAAAACACACCCGCTCTGGGATGGAGGATCACAGACATATGTGTAGGCCTTCAGTTACATAATGTAAGCAAGTGTGTAACTGTTGAAATGTTGGTGCTTACATTCTATCAAACTTTCTGATTTGATCCAAACAGATCTAAAAGGCTGACTCTACTTTTAGCAATGTTGGTTCTTTATTATTATTTTATATAGTTGTTTCTTTAAACAGATATCTCAACCAGTGGAGCTGCTCTGATTTAGCTTGTGTATTGTCTGAAGCTTTAAAAAAACTACACATCTTCAGTCATATTTTGAACTTCTCGCTTGAAGAGAGCATCAGTGGTGGTCCATTCAAATTCACAGGTCAGATAATACTGATGATTGAGAAGCCCTTGTGGCATTGAAGTGAGGTTTATGTGTTTTTACAAACAGACAGCGAGCCGATGAGGTCACACTGTCTAAACCAAACAAGTATGCAGGTGATTTGGTGCTGCATGCACTTTAGACAGTGTGCAGGAGTTAGCCTGAAACTGAGCTCTAAAAATCCTCACAGCGATCACAAGTCTGATGCCACAAATAAAGCTCACAAAGGGGTCAAACGTTTTGTCTTAGTGTTTGATCTTAATGTGAATGTTAGCGCTGGTTGTTTTGGGGTGACTTCTTGCTTTGAAAGATGCAGAAAATGATTTGTACGCCCCTGAGCTGAGAGTAAATGACGTAGAAAATGAAATGATGGATGATGATAGGAGCTTCCTGGCGACAGGGGTTTGGGTGGTGGTGGTTGTTGTAGTTGTGGGTGGGGTTAATTTTAAACCAGGAAGTAGGGTCAGCGGTGGATTGGGCAGTTCATCAGGGAGACCTCTTGAGGAAACCGAGCTTGACGTAGACACTTGGGGTGAACTTCCCTCGGCGTACACGGAGATGTCAGGAAGGAAGAGTAGTGTAAACAAATGTCTCAAGAGCACATTTGTTTTAAATATCTGAGATTATATTGAAATATATTAATCCAAAACTGAGAAACAACACCGCTCAAAGTCTGCTACAGTTCCCAACATCTCCAAGATCCATGCATGTCGCTCACACATGATGAGTGTATCTGTCAGAAGTATCTCTGTTTCCTGTTTACATGGAGGCATTTCCTGTCCAGAAGCTAACGCCTGTGGGTGTGTCATGTTTTTGTCCATCTGATGTCTCCGCTGATCAGGAGGCATGCTGGGAGTATCTGTCTCATCTTCAGGGGTTTGGACATTTTGGTGGATCTTTTATCTAAAGTGACTCCAAGCAGAAACACTCGGTGTTTGTTGTCCTCAGATGGTCTCAGTGGGAGTCTCCACAGTGTGAGGGTTGTAGCTCTGCAGGATTTCTCCTCTTTCTTCCTTAATTGGGGTCCTAAACTTGCTCCTTCCAGTTATAATTATTCTTAGATTCACCTCCTGAACTCAAATTTTCCTAAAGTTTCTTCTTTTTTTTTATCACATGTTGTGTGACAGCAGCATCCAGCTTTAGCATTTACACTGAAGCTGATTTGCTTTTCTGTGTAACTGACTTCCTGAATGATTTATGCTGTTTATGTCCTTTATCTTAAAGAAGACAGACATATGATCAGAGGTGTCTAGTAACAAAGTACAAATACTTCGTTACCTTACTTAAGTTGTACAATTGTCTGTACTTTCTACTCCTCACATTTTAAAAATAGCCTCGTTACTCCTGTTTCATTCCGGCTTGTCATCATTCAAAATCATCCATCTGGATAGAGTGAATTTGATTGTGGTTGGATGAGAAGTATAAACAAATACCATTCCGTCACCCTATTGGTTTGTAAGCGATCCATCGCACCTGCACATGACACAAATCACGTCACACTCCAGGCAACTAGTCATCATATCTTCCGCTCCATGAAACACATGTTAATGCTCAGTCGTACACATATCTGGTTCTTTAATGTATTTGCATTGTCCTAAAATGTGTTCATTTTCAATGGGCATGAATGCGGCTGAAACAGGTGCATCCCAAATTTTTCAACATTAACATTTTAATATAACAATATAGTCATTATGGCCTTTAGAAAAATGTTTTTTGGGGAGGTGGGGTAGAACACTATAGGCCCCTGTGGTGCCGCCTAAGCTTTTGTCCTTAATGGCATTTCTTTCCCCCTTACATTACTTTTACTTTTATACTTTAAGTAGTTTTGAAACCAGTACTTTTACACTTTTACTTGAGTAAAAAGCTTGAGTTGATACTTTAACTTCTACAGAAGTCTTTTTAAACCCTAGTATCTATACTTCTACCTGAGTAATGAATGTCAATACTTTTGACACCTCTGCATATGATATATTTTAGTTATTTTAATGTCAGATGTTGAGTAGATATGATTAGTGGAGAGTAAATGAACGCTATTCATTTGAGTGTTTGCACAGACATACTTCATGACACTCTTGCACAGATCCGGGCCCTGAGTTTGGCAAACCCAATCAAAAACAAGTGTTGCTCCGCCCCTGTGGATAAGGATCAAATTCCAGGGAAATAATTCACTATAAACAACTAGATAAGGAAACAAGAATCTTCCGACTCACGCATGTGGTCCAGCATCAGTGTTCTGTCAGGAGAAGGTAGTGAAAAGTATTTATTGGTCTCACTTTGTTTGAAAGACTCTCTGGTGTTTGTTTAAGTTCCAGTCAGTCGTGTGTCCAGAATAGAAAGTGTTTTTCTCCTCTGGTCTGGTGACTGTCCTAAATTTAGATCCAGTAAGGTTCGTGTTATGTCCTCAGACGCAGCCAACAATTGTGAAAAAGTGTTTGGGTATTTCCTCCGTGTGCGTACTGTTATGTAAGTAAGTGAGGAGAAAACCTATTTCTGTCCATATCTGGCCTCTGCTGATAAAACTTCAGCTCAAAAATAAATCACACACACACACACACACACACACACACACACACACACACACACACACACACACACACACACACACACATCCTCAGCTGTCGCTCATGTGCTGCATCACTGCTGCTCCGTCACAGAAATGTTATCAGCTCTCTGAAGGACACAAAGGTGCTGCTTTTCTTTAGGTGGATACCTGATGCTCCTTATGAGTCCTGTCATTACTGAGCCAACTAAAACATTATTAACTAGTCCATCTCTGAAAGGCTTAGCAGAGTCTGAATGGGATCAGAGCTGCAGGGTTTAAGTTTCATGAGGCTGCTGCTGGAAGTCAGAGAAGGACAACAGAAGCTGTACAGAGAATAACATCCCATTCACTGACTGACAGACGTTCTTATCTGAGGGCTCCGAGCTGAAGGTCTGTCCTCATCAGATGAAGGACGTTGATTCAGTCTCTAAGATTGAACTTTAAGATTTCCTCACATGTGAGAAAATACAAAACGACTATAACACTAAACAAGTGGTTGTTTGCACTAACTAGAGTTAGTTCACTTTTAACTTCTCCTAAATTAAATATTTTGCTCTTATCAACTAAATGTTTTTATGTGTTATTCATAAAGTCACTAACTTTCTGTCAGCTGTCAGAAGATTTTTGAGACGGTTGTATCTGAAAATCACGGCTTGTTGCTACGAAAAAATAAATGCTGAGAGAGCTGCTGTTACATTGTTGGCCGAACAACGAGATGAGATGAATCTCTTTACAAAGCTCTAAAGAGATGAGGGGCGCTACATAGTTAGGTTTATAGTTTTATGCAGTCAATCTGTAGGAATGTCACTTTTTAATTCTTTTCTTAATGTTCAATGAAAATATTCACCATAAAAATGTTGATTAAAGACACTAAAGTCAGCAGTCATGTTGCACGGCCCATGAACAGAGGCTGTAGTCCTCAATGCAGCGATGGTGGGTTTGAATCTGACCTCGACCTTGAGCTGCATGTCATCCCCCACGTCTCTCTTCAGCTGTCTAATCCAATAAAGGCAAAAACTGTCCCCCAAAAATACAACACTTTAAAAAAAAGACACTTAAATCAAAGAGGTCATAGTTCAGAAAAAAGCTCTGCCATGATTTCAATAAGAACACTCCTGATCCTAAGAGAGCTCACAGGAAAAGATGTGGTTAGTAACTGAGATTTACAGATAATATAAACAGCAAAATAAACCATGAACCAAATCAACAACAACGACGTGTTCCACATGTTTATCCTGTACCAACGTGTCGGTATGAGGATGTGTTGCTGTCGACTTTAGAGGATACTGAACATTTAGAGCTAACACTGCCGTCTGTCTCATTATTATTAAACAATCAGCCTTTGCTGTGTAAAGCTTGGATGGATTGTTGCAGTCTTGTTGCCTCTTCTTGTATTATTCTAAGGGACAAATTGAAGCTTGATGCTGAACTAACAAACATTAACAGAGGAATAACTTATCTATGTAGTTTCCTGCAGTGAAAAATGTAAATGAACTGAATCTTCCCAGACTGATAAAGTGTCCAACTTGCAGAGAATGTAAAGAAGCATTACTCACCTCGTTGTGACTAAGCTTTTAGCACAAACTGTGCTGAAGATGAAAGTTGCTGTCAGAGCGAGTTGAAGTTTTTCTTTCCCCACTTTAAGACGTCCCTCACAGACCCGCCTGCACTATCGCCAGACGACTTAATCCTGCTGCTGTTAGACAGACAAACTGAGGAGAGGCTGACACACCGAAACACGCTCCTTAGGTTTGTTCTGTGATCTTCAAATGCTGAGCTCATCAGGAGAGAAGTCAGACGGCAAGAAGTGAGAGTCTTATAGTCTGCCTCGTGCTCACTGCAAATGTAAACTTTCTGTACAGAGTGGAGAGATGATTTCAGGTGTGAATGCAGATATAGATGGAATCTTCAACAAAATAAAAGATGGCTCTGCTCATTTTGACAAGTTATTTTTTAACACAGCAAATTATCTGATCTGTGTCCTGTTGGTTCATGAGTACAGGTCGCTGTATGCATGTTTAAACATAATGCATCTTTGATTCCTGCGCTGCTGCATCAATTCAAACCATCTCATAACCTTCATGAGCATCTCTTGTTCTTCCTCTGAGATTTAATCTGCTTTTGAGGCCTTTGTCTTTTTCATCACACAGCTGTGGTATCCTGATTACCTCTCCAGGCTGGCGGCTTTAACATTTAGTTTCACCTGTTCTTCTTCTGTTTTCTCGGACCTCTAAACTTTTATTTCCTTCAGTACGTCTCTCTAATTATTCAAGTGCAATGGAGTGCAGCAGTAGAAACAGAAAGAGGAACTACAACCTGCTACTAAGATGTCACCCGTACTACTAAGATGTCGAGTGACACACAATCACTCTGTTACATACATGATTACAAAGAGCTAGATTCAGATCTCCAGCAGGTGTCACATGTGTGAAGTCAATGGAAACACAATCAGTTATACTTTAAATAAGTCGGCATTCAATTTGAAGAATCAGCTGATACATTTGTTATCTAGCAGAGCAGTGAGAAAAGTTCAGTAACTTTACAACAGTGGTCAGGGTCCCCCCCCTCTTTACCAGGCCGGGGGTCCGCACTGAGGCATGTAGAGGCATGCAGATGTGTGAGTGTGATCTATAAAAAGAAAGGACTGCAAGGCATTTCAAATCTTCACCTCCTCCTCCTCTGCTGTCCCTTCATTCCTCCGCTCGGTGCAGGGAGTGCCTCCTCCTCCACCTGCTGCAGTCCGTCTGTCACAGAGCTGCAAACCTCAGACAGTATTCCTGATTGATAATCACATCTATTTCTTTAAATTAATTCTCTTCTTCTTTAGTGGTTTGCAAACAGTTAATCATTTCTGAGGTCAGGAAACATCACAGTTTGGTAACAGAAATTTGTTTGAATTAATTGCTAAAAATGTTCATGACCAAAATCACTGTGCACGTCCTTTTCCCGCTGCGTGTGCTGTCGAGACATCTCATTATGTGTTTCCTGACCGCCATGCACTCTCAGGTTATCAGTACAGCATGTGGAGTGGTCGCACCTGTTGTTGCTGCTGATTTAATGTCACTCACTCAGCACTAGAATAACAACAAAGCCGAGATCTCAACACTCAACAAACTCAACATCTATGTTTGACAAATAAGTGACGCAAATATGTCCAAGATGGCGTTTAAATAAATACAAAATTAAAAAAAAATTCTCCCTTTATATTTGTAGTTATTTGATTTTGAAGTGACTGTCAGGAGAGGAAAAACATCATAGATTGTCATTGTATGATTTACAAAATCTACGGAAGCCCTGAGCAGACATTTTACATCATACATTTAATTTACTCATTTTTCTGATAACCAGTAATTTACGAGTTGTTTTCTCAAGATCTCAAAAATATTTATCTCAAAATAAGAAGGCTTATATTCTTGTCATACTGGGACTATTTTCTGACGATGTAGAACAAAAACAAAACAATAGGCTGGTCACTGAGACAGGCCAGCAGGATGCCAGTAAATTAAGCCTTTTTCTGTGTTTACTTTGTGTTTTTAAACTCTTAGGATATGAGATAAGTACGTCGAGATCTGGAGGGGGGAAAAATGTATTACAGGAAAAGATAATCATATAAAATGTATGCTCACATGTCCGCTTTTAGCTTCTGTATATAACATTAATTTAAACAAATATTCTACAATTCTACAATTCACTTAGCAGACTCTTTTATCCAAAGCGACGTACATCAGAGAGTAAGAACAACACAAGCAAGGATCTAGAAAAAAGGGAACAATGTCAGTAAGAGCAAACGATCAGCTTTGAGTCTGATTGGACACACAGGTGCTGACAGGAAGTGACCAGAGGCAAAGCACAACATTGAGGGCAGTTCTTGAGAGCTCTAATCAGTATAGAAACCATCTTATAAGTCGTCGTTATCAAACAAAAACCATCATCATTACCATCATCATCATCAATAATATGGAGACCATCATCATTAAGTTAGTAGGTATTCATGAAAGAGCTAGGTCTTTAGCTTTTTCTTAAAGGTGCAGAGGGACTCTGCAGATCACATGGAGTTTGGAAGTTCATTCCACCACCGGGGGGCGACAGAGGAGAAGAGTCTAGTCAGAGACTTAGGACCCTGTTGTGAAGGTTGGATTAAACACCTTTCATTGGCAGAGCGTAGTGGGTGAGAGGGAGTGTACACCTGGATGAGAGAGTTAAAGTAAGGAGTTATAAGACAGTATACAGTATCAGTGAGGGGCTCATGGTGTGACTTATTATTGTAACTCATGACGGCCCCAGGAGCAGCAGAGTCACTGATGTATGAGGAGCTGAGGATGGTTTTAATTCTCACCACTATGTGACTGAGAGTATATCTTCTCCTGAGAGCCCCTCTCTGCTCCTCTGTGACTGATACACTGACGGCTCGGCTGCACTGAATGTGTGCTATGTGTTTCTGTGACCTCGGAGACACCAGATACCTCCAACACACCCAAACAGGCACGACACACACACACACACACACACACACACACACACACACACACACACAACTAAATTGAGGCAGTTAAAAAAGTGATCACATGAAGTCAGGACTGTGAGGAATGAGATGCCGGGGGTCACAGTGACAGAGGGTCATAGAGACCCCTGAACCAGCAGAGACATGCTGCTGATAGACTGATGGTAAACTGAGCTTTTACACATTCAACAATTTATTCTGTCCAACCTGCAATCTTCACCTTTATGCCACGTTGAGTTGCTCGTAATGCAAGTAATGCCAAAACAAAGTACATGTGAAAGAAGAAGAAACCTGCTTAACACTGTCAAACAATTTTTTTTGTTAATAAAGTACCTTAAAGCTGTACTTATATTATTTCGCCCCCCATAAATAACACAGATAAGCAAGGTTACATTGCACATCAATAAGAACAAAAATAAGAACTTGACTTCAAACAAAGAACTCAAACTTCTTTCTCCTGGCTGAAACTTCTTTTTGAGGTCGTTGATTTTCCCTCGACTTTGTTTCTGTGCCACCATGAAATGCAGTCATTTCATGTATTTCTGCTTCTACTTGTTCATGGGACTTACCTGAGTTTTAAAGTAATGCAAACAGTTGCTTAGCTGCTGATTATATGGACATCAAGTCTTTACTGTAAAGTCGTTCTGGTTCACAGTCCTGGCCTATTACGCTCCTGCGAGCCTTGATTTAGTGTTTATTTATTAAAAGTGTTGATGCAGCTGTAACTAATGTATCTGCATGGTCTTAACAATGGAAAATAAAGCCGGGAACTGACCGTTAAGTGTCACAGCCAACAAGAACTAGTATCTGATCGTGTGACTGTGATGACTGTGAGTGTGATTGTGGTTTGAGATGGGGAGATCTGGCACATCTTTGTTGCCGATTTCTGAGTATCTGTCATTGTTGACTCTCATTTACTGAAACAGTTCCCAACTTGGATTCTGACGTCACTTTAATCGACTGACTCAGATCGAGATGAAGACATGGAGGTCTGTTGATTCTGCTGCAGCTTTTTGGCTTCATGATATTCTCCAACAAACATTTTCGAGGGTCTTATATGTGAATATCAGTTTTGTCTTTACCCATCTGAGCTGTTTAAGCACCATCAGATTTCAAAAAGGGCCCGAGTGGAGGGTTTAGACGCTGCAGGCTCGGGTGGATAGTTGATAGATTCAGAACCATACTGCAGAGAGAATTTCAAGACTGCCAACCCTAGAAGTTAAGGACTGACTGCCCCGTAACTTCAGCAGACGTTCAAAGCCATGTGCACAAACCTGACAGAAAACACCTGATGCTACTTCAGTTAATTTACTGTCAGAAGAGACAATCCTGACCTGATGGCATGTCCATGGTGCCTGCTGTCGTCCTGTGGTGTACGGGAAAATGTACCAAAAATGTATCTCGATTTAATCAAGATTCCACTTCTACTCATGCAGGACGTCATTCAAAGCATTCTTTAAAGAGACTCCTGGCTTCATATCTGTTTATATTTGATGTTCTAGTTTGCCTGTACGTGTGCTATTTCAAACTGACCCCACAGTAAAATGTCTGAATGCAGAAATTTGGATCATATTGGTTTTTTTTTTATCAGCTTAAGAATGATTTAAAAACCTCTATAATAAAAATATTCTGTTCACCTTAAAAAGAAAATATCGGTGACTTGACCCACATGGAAATGATTAAGTGAAGCACAATTTATTTTTCTTTTAACCTCATTGTTGTTCTGTGTCAAATCGATCAAGGTTACTGGACAGGTGTTAGTTTGTCTCCCCCCCCCCCCCCCCCCCCCCCCCACACACACACACACACACACACACACAAACACACAGAACAGTTATACCCTAACCCTAATTCCACTCGCTTCACTAGCTCGGCTTTAAATCCTTCCTTCTTTTTTTTTTTTTAAATGAAAGTCTCATAACAAATAAAACCCTTTTTCAGGTGCCTATTTCATCTTACAGTAATTGAATAACATAAACTCACAGTTACTGAAATAACCTGAAAATGAAGCTGGAATGTTTTTGTGTTTTTTTAGACTCTGACAGAGACCAAGAGGACAGCCATGTTTTCAGCCAGAGCCGAGATTCAGCCGTGAGTAAACACACAACTCAAACTAAAGTCATGCTCTTGTAGAAACATACACACTGCTGTGGTTCCTCTAAAGTGAGAGACGTGTATGTTTTATTATTGTGGCCTCGTTCCCTTTTAAAAGCTCCGTCTGTCCTGCACACATTAAAAACACTTTTACTTTAACTCTGTTATGTGATCGACTGTAGACAGATGTTACTGAGGATGTCTCTAATCTAATATAAAAAAAAACATCTGTGCATCATTACACTTATAAAGAGAGTTGTTATTTATGCTTGGCTGTGCACTAAAACCTGCAGGGTGTTAAAATATTTTGCCCTCATGGTTTAATGTTATGCTGCAGCTGAATGTGTGTCTGCATGTTTTGTGAAGAGCAGTTTTAATAGTTTGTTTTACATTAATCTAAAACTAGGCAACTTTTGAGAAACCAACTAGATTATAAACTGGATTATGAACGTATTAAACATGACAAAATGAAAAAGCCTCTATCCCTCAGTGATTGAGGAGTGAGAGTCCATGAGAGAGGAGATCCAACGACTCTTCTCTGCCGTCCAGAGGCAACATGTTTGTTTGTCTTTGCATGTTGAAGACTTTCTAAATTGAGCTGAAAGTGGACAGTCAAAATGTGTCCATAATGAATTCATTGGACGGACTCTTTATGGGTCTGCATGGATCCTTTTTTTTGTCAAACAAAACTAATAGGTAACAATGCTCCTTAAATAAATTCAATTACTGATGAAGCTATAACATCTAATAAAATAAAATGATATGCATTGGTATTTCAAGAATGTAGCTCTCGATGTGCACAGGAAACTTGTCCTTGGTTTCAGAGGTCTCCGCAGCCTGCCGGTCACAGCGACAGGTGAAGTGCTAACACAGGATGTTTTTACAATCTATGTGAGAGTTTATGAAGTGAGTGCAGGAGAGGAAGGAGGCGTGGGAGGCCGGGACGAGACGAGTTTCCTCAAGAAAGCAGATTAGAGTTGACGGAGTTCAGCTCAGTTTGATCCTGTCTGTTTCAGGGAATAAAAAAATAATGTAAACAACACATCAAAATAACGAGATTAAAGATTTTATATTTTATTAAATTCATGCAGTGCAAGATAAGAGAGAGAGATACTGTTTCCTGAATCAGGCCATCATTCATCTGCAGATGAAGGTGAACATTTGAGTTCCTCAGAGATTAAAACTTTTACCGCCTCTGTGCTCCGACTGAAGTTCAGTTTTTAGAAACTGTTTAAGAAGTCATATTAAGATGTCGAGACCTGATTGTCAAGTTTAGTGGATTAATAAGAGCAACAAATAGTCAGAATACAAAAAACCATCAGAGTTCAAAAAACCTATGGTGTAGCTTCAGAGTTTGATTTATTTAAAGCTGTGAAGAAGTTCTCCTGGAGCTGAACAAGTCAGTCAATGTTAAAAATGAAATAAGAAAAAATCTATCAGATTTGCAGCTGCAGTGCAAAGCTTTCATGGCTGCCCAGCTCCAAGTCAACCTGAACGAACATGAACACGATCTTCTGCTGTGTGTGACAGGTAAAAGACAAGAGGCGGTCGCCCCCCTCGAACAGATCCCCCTCCGCCCAGCAACGCAACCCTCATCACAGCGGCTCCACAGACGAGCAGGAGAGCCCCGAGAGGGTGGTGAGACAGACACACACACACACACACACACACACACACACACACACAATGTGACACATATACATTCATTCATCTCCAGGGAGGTTAGATTGAGTCAATAAAAGAGTTTCTTCCCTTGTCATGTTTGTTTATAGCAGAGTAGGAAAGGTTTGCATGTTAACAAACTGAACACAGATGGTGAATGTGACAAACATTATAACTGCTAAACATCAACCTGCTCTCATCATCCCAGTAAAGCAACTCAGTACGCTGGCATTAAGCCCGAAACATTAACTGTGCCTGAAGGCAGGCTCACTAAGAGGGGTTGTGTAAAACTTTAAACAAAGTGAAACACAATAATTGAGAACAATTTGGTCAACCAGAAAATCTGTGTTTTACAAAGTATCTCTTCCTTTAATTCTCACAAACAGACAAAAACCAACGTTTTAAAATACTGTCAATGTGTAAAACAGTCAAAATGCTGCTGCTGCTGCTGTGGATTCCTTTCTTTGGACTAGTCGGTGTAACCCTGACCTCAGGACCCTGACATGAACAGAACATGATGACATTTTTATAAACTTCATTGTTCTTCAGATATATTTGGAAAGACAGACCCAGTTTAAAGACCTGACCTCCTGACCCAGCAGCCACCAAGCCCATACAAAACTAGATCACAATGGTGCAGCCTGATCTGCTGAGGTTATTGTCCAGCACATAAACAACCTTTCATTTCTCCCAGCTCAGCACACATGCCAGTCCTGGCTTCTTTCACAGCGCCACAACAAAAACCTGTATGTGGTGGATCTGAAACCAGCTGCAGGTGGTTGTAAACACCCTGCACCGCATTCTTGGACAAAAAAAGGCATGTTAGCAGTTTGGGAGTTTTTGTGAAACAAAATAATGACGAGTGACAGCTGCTGGTTTCTAACACCTGAAATGATAAAAACATTAATTTGAGGAGTTTTTACATGTCAATTCATGTCACAGAACCTTATAATACCCGTAACTGCTGCTATCAGGACGGTTTTGGATGAAGAACATTTCAGCACACTGCCTAAACAGCCTTAGTTTAAACTTTCCCCAGCAAAGATTCACGGTGAATGAGTGTTGGGCGTGTCCAGAGAGGTGGCCAGGGGTGACATCGGCCCCCTTTAAATCTGATTAGCCACCCGAAAATCTAAATCTATGATTGGCTATTTGCATAATCAGAGGCGGGACTTAAGTTCAAATGTAGCTTTTTCCATTAAAAAAAATCCATTGCAAAACCTCATGCATGCTGTCTAAATTTCATGTGTTTTACCACAAACTTCACGTGACCCCTGCATAAATTATCACCCACCCAAGTAAGAAGAGTCTGGACACGCCCCTGAAAAGAAGGCAGGGTGATATTCTTCAGAAAAACGACTTACACATGCAGAGGACAAAATAAGCAGAGATAAGAGAGAGGTATTTCTTTGTCCACATGGGGCGCCAAAATCGACACAAACCAAAAGCTCCTCATAGGATTGCAGGATTGTTTTAGCTGTTCTCTTGTATCATCCACCTACACTGTAGAAAATCCTAAGTGTGGTGTGTGGTGTGTGTGTGTGTAGGTGCAGAAGGAGAAGCTCCATGCAGAGTTGAAGAAGGTGTTGAGTCAGAAGAGAAGTCACCTGAGAGAGTCGACCTGCCAACTGGCCCAACCAGAGATGGATTCAGAGCCCACAGAAGAACAAGCCGTATGTAACGACTGTGTTCGTATTCATTGTCAGTTTAACCCTCGACTGGAGATTATAATACACCCTCTGTTTGGATGTAGGCCCTCAAAGCTGCATAATGCAACTGCACATTGATTGACCTTAAATAATGATGATGAGTAACACTTTTATGGACCTTAACATCCACAAGAATCCCTGTTTCTTTTGACGTTTAAAATGATTATCTGTATTTAAGACAATGAGGGTAAATCGACAGCCCCCTTGTTGGTTTTAGTCAGTCATTCTCACTTTCTGATGAAGAGAAATTAGGTCCTGATGAGTCCTGACTGAGTTGGGTAGTCACAATACTGCTTGGGTGAAAGTCCCATTAAATACATTTTAGATTTTGTGCAATGGATCCTGGTCATTTTGTGACTTCATGTTAACTCAGAGGATTCATCTCCAAACATGACTCAAAAGAACAACAGCTTAATCTACAGCCATTTAGATGATCATTATAATACTAGTTGACAGGTTTGTCTGAGGTACTACAAGTGGTGTGCTTGTGTGTGTTTTAGATCATTGAGGAGGTCTCTAAGTTGGTAGAAATCGTGGTGGAGACGGAGGCGGAGGCTGGAGCGAGCGGCTACAGTGTGACTGGTGGAGGACAGCGAGGGATCTTCGTTAAAGATGTCCTCAAAGACTCGCCAGCTGCTAAACATCTCAGTCTACAGGAAGGTATCTACGGTTACATCTGAACTGTTTAGGAAGCAAAAATATGAATTAAAAATTTAAAAAAACATGTACACTGCAAACTCTGAGCTATTGAGTGTGTCCTGGGTTTTTGCTTTATCAATATAAAAATGTTTGATATTCAGTTCCATTTTAAAGCCTAACAATTAAATCCATCATAATTTTATACAACAGAAGGCGGGCAGACCTTAAAACTCAATGTGTAAGAGTTGCAGTTCCTGCCTGCGGCCCCTAGAGAGCAGTGAAATCAGAAGATTTTACATGCAAATGTATCCAGAAAACGACGGTCAAGCAGAGGGCGTTCATTCAGATTTGAATATTGTGTTAGTTAATTATTTGCAAAGCAAGTTACCCAGCATTCCCCTGACCCTTCCAAAAGGCAAAAACAGTTTTAATTTTATTATCTCATTTTTACAATTTCTTGGAAGTTATCATTGTTGCTGAACAAAATGCCTCTGGGTGCTAGAACCAATCAGAACCAATCAGTTAAACACAACATGTGTCGAAGAGCCAGGCTTTTTGGCTAGGTACGCAATTTCAAAATAAAAATCATATGCCCTCTTGTGTGAAATAAAATATTGGCGTGAGATGATGAAGTGGACAACACTTGCTATTTGCATGTGAGGTAAAAATGAGTCACCAACATTAAACCTGCTCCATATGAGATAAATGGTTGTGATTGGCTCCATCAAATCCAAAAGGGTCCTGAAATTGTTTCCCCAAGAAATAGCTGACCCTCCAGTTATCCTGGGGAACCAGCAGAGTCAACTAATACTACTGATTCATCTATATGACATACAACAAGTTCATAACAGAAAGAGTGACTAGTGTAATGATCACCCTGTCACTGCTGCCCCCACGTTAATGTCAATTTACCGTTCTCAAGCAGAAGTCTGTTGAAAAGATCCACAATGTATGAAAAGTCAGTTGGTTAAAAAACGAGCAGAAAAAACATTTGTTCTGTGTATATTCTGTGTAAATCACTAATGCTACAACCCTAGAAAGCTTTGATTCATGTGACTCCAACCATGTTACCTTTTCAAAATCCAACCAAAACAGCAACCACAATCAAACAAACAAAAGTTAAAGGTATGACAATATATTTTTAGTGTGTGAAGGAACAAATACACAGTATAGAAACGTAGACATTTTGAATAGGTGCATAGTTTCATGTTGATGCAGTGACAGTGTTTACATATTTAGAACAGCAGCTGGAATCTATTGTTATTCTTGAGAATAAACTACTTTTATAGGTTTTAAACTGTACAGTTTGATTCATGATGTTCTCCATGTGAAGGTGACCAGCTGCTGAGTGCCAAGGTCTATTTTGACAATGTGAGGTATGAAGACGCTCTGAAGATCCTTCAGTGCGCTGAGCCTTACAAGGTCAGCTTCCAGGTGAAGAGGACCATCCCTGGGGCAGAGGTCAGCGTGAGACCTCGAGTTCCCAGTGTAGAGGTCAAAGGTCCTAAAGCCAAGATGGCCAAAATGGTAATCAGTGTTAAAATTCTGTATTTATATTTGTCATATGTATGTAATTGGCCTTTTCACTTAAAGGCCTTCAAATGTTGTTGCTAATCCTCACGTCATTCATAAGTGTCTGTGCCTATTTCAGAGTGTGAAGGGCACAAAACCATTCAAGACAAAGAAGAAGAGAGGTGGTCGTTTTGGTCTGAAGAGGCTGAAGGAGAGACGCAAAGAGGAGCTGGTGATCGAGGGAACGCCCCCCAGGCTGGAGATGAGCGACGTGGACGTGGAGTTTTCTCTCCCCAAATTCAAACAGAGTAGGAGTGTGAAGATGGAAGCCGGAGGAGCCGAAGGAGCGGCAGCCATGGGGAAGGCCAAGAAAATCAGGTTGATGTTTTTTTCTTTAATGGTTCCAGTTACTTGCTGTAGAAACATAGCAGCAAGAGTAGATGCTTGTTGGAGTAGATAATGATGGTATTTCTAAAGAATAGAATAATACAGTATTATTTTCAGAAAAGTTTATATGGAAAATGTTATCTTGAGCTTTATAACAATACATAATTCTTCTTCTCTCCTTTCTTTCTATAATTGGTTCTTTCAGGTTTCCTGGCCTGAAAATGAAGAGTCACGCTGGAACAGAGAAAGGAGGAAAAGTGGAAACAGGAAGATTTGAGGGACAGGTGAACATCTTGCAACCAGAGGTATCCGGAGCTAAAGCAAAAACAAAAGTGAAGGGACACAAGTTTGGGATCACCTTTCCAAAGAGCAAACACACAAAGACAAGCTCGGCTTTGGAAGCTGGATCTGTGGAGCTCAAGCCCCCCACTGTGAACATCCGGCCACCATCAGTGGAGTTCAATCTGTCTGTTGATAAAGACATTAAGGCGCCTGATGTGGAGTTTGCACTGCCTTCAGGAAAAGCTGAGGCCTCTTTGCCTTCTGTGGAGGGAAAGGGAGAAGTCAAAGCTCCTAAAATTGACATCAAAGGAAGAGCTGATGCAGAGGCGGCTGGGGGAAAAGTTGACGTAGACGTAGGCAAAGGAGATGCAAAGCTAAGAATGCCAAAGCTAAAATTACCTAAAGTTAGACTCTCGCGTCATTCAGATGAGATAGATGGTGACATCAAGGTAAAAGCCAAGGGGATAAAAGTTCCTCAAACTGACATAACACCTCCAAAAGTTGAAATCAAAGCAGGTGAGATCAGTCTCCCTGAAGCAAATATAACCAAACCAAAGATAGAAAGTAATCCCTCAGGACAAGCTGCATCTATTCAAATGCCTTCAGTTGATATTTCTTTACCAAAATTAAAGGGAAAGTCTGACATCGACATCTCTCTACCTGAATACGAAGGTGCTGGGAGGACAACAATTAAAATGCCAGCTGTTGACTTCTCTGTGCCAGATGTTGATGTGAAAATGGACACCAATCAAAGAATTCCCGATGAGGTGGAGGGCACATTTAAAGGGCCCAATATCTCCATGCCAAAGATTGATATCTCCTTACCAAAGATGGGATCATCCAGTGTAAATATTGAAGGTCCAGAAGGGGGAGGACAATTCAATCCACCCTCTGTTGATATCTCTCTCCCAAAAATGAAAGCAGAAGTTGGAGACGTGAATATGGACTATTATGTTGGTGGAGATGGGAAGTTCCAAATGCCGGATTTTGATGTTTCTTTGCCAAAAATTAAGACGCCAGGAGACGTAAATACACAAGGGAAAGAAGTGGAGTGGGGCTTCAAATTACCTAACGTAGACCTGACCCTACCCAAAGGCAAAGCAGGAACAACAGACATTGAAGGAGGAGAAAGATTTAAGTTACCATCGTTTGATATCTCCCTCCCTAAAATGAAGACAGGTGAGGTGGAAGCGGACATTGTAGGGCCTGAAGTGAAAGGTGGTCAATTTAAAAGGCCTACACTTGACATTTCTCTTCCAGACGAACCCAAGCTTGAGGGTGGAGGTCAAATCCAGATGCCCTCTATTGACATATCACTACCAAAAGGACCAGAGGTCAAAGGAAAAATGGAAATGCCATCTATTGATTTCTCACTTCCAAAAGGAAAAATAGAGGGAGATGTTGATATTGACGGACATGGAAGTAAAGGAGGAAAGTTTCACATGCCTTCAATTGATATCAGACCTCCAAAAATAAAAACTAAGGACGTCAATGTCGATATAAAAGGACCTGAAGTTCAAGGAGGAAAGTTCAATATGCCATCACTTGATATTTCAGCACCTGATATAGGAACTCCTGGGATAGATGTCAACATTGAAGGTCCAAAGGTGAAAGGAAGAAAGATTGAAATGCCAGACATTGATATTTCACTCCCCAAAGGAAAGGCGGGAAAAAAATTTGAAGTTGAAGGACTTTCTGGTAAAGGAGGAAAGTTACACATGCCCTCACTTGATATCTCTCTACCTAGAATGAAAGCTAAGGGACCTGAGATAAATATTGAAGGCCCTGATGTTAAAGGTGGAAAGCTAAACATGCCATCACTTGATGTTTCTTTGCCCAAAATGAAATCTCCTGACATAGATGTCAGCCTGCAGGGTCCTGATGTCAAAGGAGGAAAGTTCAGCTTACCAAGTGTTGATATGTCACTTCCCAAAGGAAAACTAGAGGGGGACCTGAATCTTGAAGGCCCTGAGGTGAAAGGAGGGAAATTCAAAATGCCTAAATTTGATGTCTCTTTACCAAAAGTGAGTCTACCGAAGATTGATGCCAATGTGGAAGGACCAGATATGAAAGGAAAAACGGAAATGCCAACAGTTGATATATCACTCCCAAAAGGGAAAGCAGACGTGGATATTGACATTGATGGATGCAGTGGCAAAGGAGGCAAGTTTCACATGCCTTCATTTGACATCTCTCTTCCTAAAATGAAAGCTAAGGGACCTGAGATAAATATTGAAGGACCTGATGTTAAAGGTGGAAACATTGACATGCCATCACTTGATGTTTCTTTGCCCAAAATGAAATCTCCTGATGTAGATATCAGCCTGCAGGGTCCTGATGTCAAAGGAGGAAAGTTCAGCTTGCCAAGTGTTGATATGTCACTTCCCAAAGGAAAACTAGAGGGTGACTTAAATCTTGAAGGCCCTGAGGTGAAAGGAGGGAAATTCAAAATGCCTAAATTTGATGTCACTTTACCAAAAGTGAGTCTACCAAAGATTGATGCCAATGTGGAAGGACCAGATATGAAGGGAAAAGTGGAAATGCCAACAGTTGATATTTCACTCCCAAAAGGGAAAGCAGACGTGGATATTGACATTGATGGACCCAGTGGCAAAGGAGGCAAGTTTCACATGCCTTCATTTGACATCTCTCTTCCTAAAATGAAATCTAAGGGTGCTGAAGTTGATATTGAAGGACCTGAATTTAGGGGTGATATTCATCTCCCAGAAGGTAAAGTTGAGGGTGACCTGAATATTCAAGGCCCTGATGTAAAAGGAGGCACCTTTAAAATGCCTAAATTTGATGTCTC
This sequence comes from Labrus bergylta, assembly GCF_963930695.1. Taxonomy (NCBI): domain Eukaryota; kingdom Metazoa; phylum Chordata; class Actinopteri; order Labriformes; family Labridae; genus Labrus; species Labrus bergylta. Next base: position 26,616,951 of record NC_089205.1, read on the forward strand.
GTTGCCTAAAATGAAACTCCCAGAAGGTAATATTAACTTCAAAGGCCCAGGCATCAAGGGTAAAAAGATTGAAATGCCAGACATTGATATTTCCCTCCCCAAAGGAAAAGCAGGTGGAGATATTGAAATTGGAGGACATGCTGGAAAAGGAGGGAAATTCCACATGCCTTCACTTGACATCTCTCTTCCTAAAATGAAAGCTAAGGGACCTGAGATAAATATTGAAGGCCCTGATGTTAAAGGTGGAAAGCTAAACATGCCATCACTTGATGTTTCTTTGCCCAAAATGAAATCTCCTGACATAGATGTCAGCCTGCAGGGTCCTGATGTCAAAGGAGGAAAGTTCAGCTTGCCAAGTGTTGATATGTCACTTCCCAAAGGAAAACTAGAGGGGGACCTGAATCTTGAAGGCCCTGAGGTGAAAGGAGGGAAATTCAAAATGCCAAAATTTGATGTCACTTTACCAAAAGTGAGTCTACCAAAGAGTGATGCCAATGTGGAAGGACCGGATGTGAAAGGAAAAATGGAAATGCCAACAGTTGATATATCACTCCCAAAAGGGAAAGCAGACGTGGATATTGACATTGATGGACCCAGTGGCAAAGGAGGCAAGTTTCACATGCCTTCATTTGACATCTCTCTTCCTAAAATGAAAGCTAAGGGACCTGAGATAAATATTGAAGGACCTGATGTTAAAGGTGGAAACATTGACATGCCATCACTTGATGTTTCTTTGCCCAAAATGAAATCTCCTGACGTAGATATCAGCCTGCAGGGTCCTGATGTCAAAGGAGGAAAGTTCAGCTTGCCAAGTGTTGATATGTCACTTCCCAAAGGAAAACTAGAGGGGGACTTAAATCTTGAAGGCCCTGAGGTGAAAGGAGGGAAATTCAAAATGCCTAAATTTGATGTCACTTTACCAAAAGTGAGTCTACCAAAGATTGATGCCAATGTGGAAGGACCAGATATGAAAGGAAAAATGGAAATGCCAACAGTAGATATTTCACTCCCAAAAGGGAAAGCAGATGTGGATATTGACATTGATGGACCCAGTGGCAAAGGAGGCAAGTTTCACATGCCTTCATTTGACATCTCTCTTCCTAAAATGAAATCTAAGGGTGCTGAAGTTGATATTGAAGGACCTGAATTTAGGGGTGATATTCATCTCCCAGAAGGTAAAGTTGAGGGTGACCTGAATATTCAAGGCCCTGATGTAAAAGGAGGCACCTTTAAAATGCCTAAATTTGATGTCTCGTTGCCTAAAATGAAACTCCCAGAAGGTGATATTAACTTCAAAGGCCCAGACATCAAGGGTAAAAAGATTGAAATGCCAGACATTGATATTTCCCTCCCCAAAGGAAAAGCAGGTGGAGATATTGAAATTGGAGGACATGCTGGAAAAGGAGGGAAATTCCACATGCCTTCACTTGACATCTCTCTTCCTAAAATGAAAGCTAAGGGACCTGAGATAAATATTGAAGGCCCTGATGTTAAAGGTGGAAAGCTAAACATGCCATCACTTGATGTTTCTTTGCCCAAAATGAAATCTCCTGAAGTAGATGTCAGCCTGCAGGGTCCTGATGTCAAAGGAGGAAAGTGCAGCTTGCCAAGTGTTGATATGTCACTTCCCAAAGGAAAACTAGAGGGGGACCTGAATCTTGAAGGCCCTGAGGTGAAAGGAGGGAAATTCAAAATGCCAAAATTTGATGTCACTTTACCAAAAGTGAGTCTACCAAAGATTGATGCCAATGTGGAAGGACCAGATATGAAAGGAAAAATGGAAATGCCGACAGTGGATATTTCACTCCCAAAAGGAAAAGCAGATGTGGATATTGACATTGATGGACCCAGTGGCAAAGGACGCAAGTTTCACATGCCTTCATTTGACATCTCTCTTCCAAAAATGAAAGCTAAGGGAGCTGATGTTGATATTGAAGGACCTGAATTTAGGGGTGATATTCATCTCCCAGAAGGTAAAGTCGAGGGTGACCTGAATATTCAAGGCCCTGAAGTAAAAGGAGGCACCTTTAAAATGCCTAAATTTGATGTTTCTTTGCCTAAAATGAGTCTACCAAAGACTGATGCTAATGTGGAAGGACCAGATATGAAAGGAACAATGGAAATGCCAACAGTTGATATTTCACTCCCAAAAGGGAAAGCAGACGTGGATATTGACATTGATGGACCCAGTGGCAAAGGAGGCAAGTTTCACATGCCTTCATTTGACATCTCTCTTCCAAAAATGAAAGCTAAGGGACCTGAGATAAACATTGAAGGCCCAGATGTTAAAGGTGGAAAGCTAAAGATGCCATCACTTGATGTTTCTTTGCCCAAAATGAAATCTCCTGAAGTAGATGTCAGCCTGCAGGGTCCTGATGTCAAAGGAGGAAAGTTCAGCTTGCCAAGTGTTGATATGTCACTTCCCAAAGGAAAACTAGAAGGGGACCTGAATCTTGAAGGCCCTGAGGTGAAAGGAGGGAAATTCAAAATGCCAAAATTTGATGTCACTTTACCAAAAGTGAGTCTACCAAAGATTGATGCCAATGTGGAAGGACCAGATATGAAAGGAAAAATGGAAATGCCAACAGTGGATATTTCACTCCCAAAAGGAAAAGCAGACGTGGATATTGACATTGATGGACCCAGTGGCAAAGGAGGCAAGTTTCACATGCCTTCATTTGACATCTCTCTTCCTAAAATGAAAGCTAAGGGACCTGAGATAAATATTGAAGGCCCTGATGTTAAAGGTGGAAAGCTAAAGATGCCATCACTTGATGTTTCTGTGCCCAAAATGAAATCTCCTGACATAGATGTCAGCCTGCAGGGTCCTGATGTCAAAGGAGGAAAGTTCAGCTTACCAAGTGTTGATATGTCACTTCCTAAAGGAAAACTAGAGGGTGACTTAAATCTTGAAGGCCCTGAGGTGAAAGGAGGGAAATTCAAAATGCCAAAATTTGATGTCACTTTACCAAAAGTGAGTCTACCAAAGATTGATGCCAATGTGGAAGGACCAGATATGAAAGGAAAAATGGAAATGCCAACAGTTGATATTTCACTCCCAAAAGGGAAAGCAGACGTGGATATTGACATTGATGGACCCAGTGGCAAAGGAGGCAAGTTTCACATGCCTTCATTTGACATCTCTCTTCCTAAAATGAAGTCTAAGGGAGCTGATGTTGATATTGAAGGACCTGAATTTAGGGGTGATATTCATCTCCCAGAAGGTAAAGTCGAGGGTGACCTGAATATTCAAGGCCCTGATGTAAAAGGAAGCACCTTTAAAATGCCTAAATTTGATGTCTCGTTGCCTAAAATGAAACTCCCAGAAGGTAATATTAACTTCAAAGGCCCAGACATCAAGGGTAAAAAGATTGAAATGCCAGACATTGATATTTCCCTCCCCAAAGGAAAAGCAGGTGGAGATATTGAAATTGGAGGACATGCTGGAAAAGGAGGGAAATTCCACATGCCTTCACTTGACATCTCTCTTCCTAAAATGAAAGCTAAGGGACCTGAGATAAATATTGAAGGCCCTGATGTTAAAGGTGGAAAGCTAAACATGCCATCACTTGATGTTTCTTTGCCCAAAATGAAATCTCCTGACATAGATGTCAGCCTGCAGGGTCCTGATGTCAAAGGAGGAAAGTTCAGCTTGCCAAGTGTTGATATGTCACTTCCCAAAGGAAAACTAGAGGGGGACCTGAATCTTGAAGGCCCTGAGGTGAAAGGAGGGAAATTCAAAATGCCTAAATTTGATGTCACTTTACCAAAAGTGAGTCTACCAAAGATTGATGCCAATGTGGAAGGACCAGATATGAAAGGAAAAATGGAAATGCCAACAGTGGATATTTCACTCCCAAAAGGAAAAGCAGATGTCGATATTGACATTGATGGACCCAGTGGCAAAGGAGGCAAGTTTCACATGCCTTCATTTGACATCTCTCTTCCTAAAATGAAAGCTAAGGGACCTGAGATAAATATTGAAGGCCCTGATGTTAAAGGTGGAAAGCTAAACATGCCATCACTTGATGTTTCTTTGCCCAAAATGAAATCTCCTGACATAGATGTCAGCCTGCAGGGTCCTGATGTCAAAGGAGGAAAGTTCAGCTTACCAAGTGTTGATATGTCACTTCCCAAAGGAAAACTAGAGGGTGACTTAAATCTTGAAGGCCCTGAGGTGAAAGGAGGGAAATTCAAAATGCCAAAATTTGATGTCTCTTTACCAAAAGTAAGTCTACCGAAGATTGATGCCAATGTGGAAGGACCAGATATGAAAGGAAAAGTGGAAATGCCAACAGTTGATATTTCACTCCCAAAAGGGAAAGCAGATGTGGATATTGACATTGATGGACCCAGTGGCAAAGGAGGCAAGTTTCACATGCCTTCATTTGACATCTCTCTTCCTAAAATGAAAGCTAAGGGAGCTGATGTTGATATTGAAGGACCTGAATTTAGGGGTGATATTCATCTCCCAGAAGGTAAAGTTGAGGGTGACCTGAATATTCAAGGCCCTGATGTAAAAGGAGGCACCTTTAAAATGCCTAAATTTGATGTCTCGTTGCCTAAAATGAAACTCCCAGAAGGTGATATTAACTTCAAAGGCCCAGACATCAAGGGTAAAAAGATTGAAATGCCAGACATTGATATTTCCCTCCCCAAAGGAAAAGCAGGTGGAGATATTGAAATTGGAGGACATGCTGGAAAAGGAGGGAAATTCCACATGCCTTCACTTGACATCTCTCTTCCTAAAATGAAAGCTAAGGGACCTGAGATAAATATTGAAGGTCCTGATGTTAAAGGTGGAAAGCTAAACATGCCATCACTTGATGTTTCTTTGCCCAAAATGAAATCTCCTGAAGTAGATGTCAGCCTGCAGGGTCCTGATGTCAAAGGAGGAAAGTTCAGCTTGCCAAGTGTTGATATGTCACTTCCCAAAGGAAAACTAGAGGGTGACTTAAATCTTGAAGGCCCTGAGATGAAAGGAGGGAAATTCAAAATGCCAAAATTTGATGTCACTTTACCAAAAGTGAGTCTACCAAAGATTGATGCCAATGTGGAAGGACCAGATATGAAAGGAAAAATGGAAATGCCAACAGTAGATATTTCACTCCCAAAAGGGAAAGCAGATGTGGATATTGACATTGATGGACCCAGTGGCAAAGGAGGCAAGTTTCACATGCCTTCATTTGACATCTCTCTTCCAAGAATGAAAGCTAAGGGACCTGAGATAAATATTGAAGGCCCTGATGTTAAAGGTGGAAAGCTAAACATGCCATCACTTGATGTTTCTTTGCCCAAAATGAAATCTCCTGATGTAGATATCAGCCTGCAGGGTCCTGATGTCAAAGGAGGAAAGTTCAGCTTGCCAAGTGTTGATATGTCACTTCCCAAAGGAAAACTCGAAGGTGACTTGAATCTTGAAGGCCCTGAGGTGAAAGGAGGGAAATTCAAAATGCCAAAATTTGATGTGTCTTTACCAAAAGTGAGTCTACCGAAGATTGATGCCAATGTGGAAGGACCAGATATGAAAGGAAAAATGGAAATGCCAACAGTTGATATATCACTCCCAAAAGGGAAAGCAGACGTGGATATTGACATTGATGGACCCAGTGGCAAAGGAGGCAAGTTTCACATGCCTTCATTTGACATCTCTCTTCCTAAAATGAAAGCTAAGGGACCTGAGATAAATATTGAAGGACCTGATGTTAAAGGTGGAAACATTGACATGCCAAGTATTGACATTGCACTTCCTGGAGGAAAGGCTGAAGGCAACCTTAATATTCACGGCCCTGAGGTAAAGGATAGCAAATTCAAAATGCCCAATGTTGATGTTTCTCTTCCAAAGTTGAACCTACCTGAACCCAAATTTGAAGGATCAGAGATGAAGGGAGGAAAGATTGTAATGCCCGCTATTTCAGTTCCAGAGGGAAGTGTCGAGGGTGATATCAATATCACAGGACCATCAGGAAAGTTTGGAGAGCCAACAGTTGAACTATCTGGTAAAAAGGGTGGTGGGCTCCACTTGCCAACAGTTGACATAGAGTTCCCCAGATTTGATCTTGACCTTAGCGTACCCTCTGGTCTGAAAGACAAAAGCCTCAAAGCCCATGGTCCCGATGGGTCAGGGAAGTTGGAGGTGTCTGGTCTCAAAGGAGATGTTAAGCCAGCCAAGTTGAAACTTAAGGGTGCAGACATTGAGACAGATGGTGTAGAAGGTCAAAGTGCATCACTTAAACTTCCCACAGTCAAACTTCCATCAGTGGACATCTCAGCTCCAAAAGTGGATCTAGACTTTGGACTTAACAAACCTAAAGGTGATGATGTGGAAGTAGAGCTCCTGAAAGCAGAGGGAGGCAGGCCTTCTTCAGGGGGCAGCTTTGATCTACCCAATGTCAACCTCAAGTTCCCCAGTTTTACACTGCCTAGATTTGGTGGAAAGTCCAAGAGTGGTGGTTTGGAGATATCAGGAAAAAGTCCAAAAGGAGACATTTCCCTTAGCCCACCACATGTGGAAGGTCAGATTAGGGCACCATCTGTAGAGTTTGATGGGGATGGAAAAGTCAAGGTGAAGAAACCTAAAATCAAAATGCCTTCGTTTGGTTGGTCAAAAAAGGATGCAGATGTATCTGTGTCTTGTCCTGACGTGGATGTTAGAATGAAAAAGGGGAAAATTGACATTCCTAAACCTGACATCAATGTTGAGAGCCCGAACGATGAATCAAAACAAAAAGTGAAATTTCCCAAGTTTAAAATATCATCACCAAAAGGCCAACTGCCAGAGGCAGAGGTTGACACAAAAGAGGAAGCAGATATTGAGGGGAAAGGTGGCTTCCATGCACCCGATGTCACGATTAAACTACCAAAGTTCTCAATGCCAAAATTTGGCTCTAAAGAAAAAGCTTTAGGTAAGCCAGGTGGTAACCTTAATGCTAAGGCCAAAGTCAAGATGCCCTCTGTAGAGCTTTCACTTCCAGAAGCTAAAACACCTGATACTGAGGTTCTTCTTCCCAAAGCAGAAGTTGATGTCTCAGACGCTGATATCAGAGGTTATGAGGGAAACCTTAAAATTCCTAAAATGCCGACTATTGACCTTTCAATCCCCAAAATTGACCTTGATGTGTCTCTGCCAAAAGTAAAGCATGAAGCGAGAGCTGATGGTGTGGAAGGAAAATTAAAGATGCCAGATATTAAAATGACGAACGTTGATTTGTCGCTTCCTAAATGGAAAACAGATGATATTGAAGGCGCTCACATTGGAGCCAGCGCAGAAGGGGGGAAATTCAAAATGCCTCAAATCACTATGCCTGACTTAGATCTATCCTTTCCAAAGGGTAAGTCCCCAAAGATTGAAGGACCCGAAGTGGAATTAAAAGGAGGTGAAGGACAATTCAAAATGCCTAACATAACAATGCCATCAATAGACATGTCCCTTCCCAAAGGAAAACCTGGAGACCTAGATGCCCCAGGCATTGAAATAAATGGTGATGGAGGTGGCAAATTTAAGATGCCTCATGTCAAAATGCCGGATGTTGACATTTCCTTGCCAAAGATAAACACTGGATTAATTGGCTCTCCGGATGTGGATGTAGAAGGAGAAGGAGCTAAATTCAGAATGCCTGGCATCAAAATGCCAAACATTGACTTATCTCTGCCAAAAATGAAAACCACCAATGTTGATGTACCTGATCTTGAAGCAAAGACTGGGGGAGGAGGAGCCAAATTTAAAATGCCCCATTTAAATATGCCCTCTGTGGATATTTCACTGCCCAAAGCAAAGATTGACAGTCCTGAAGTTGAAATAGATGGAGGTAGTGGAGGGAAGTTCAAAATGCCTCAATTGAAAATGCCAGATATTGATATCTCTGTTCCAAAAGGAAAGATTGAAGGTCCAGAGGTGGAGCTCAAAGGGGAGGGTGGAAAATTCAAGATGCCACATCTCAGCATGCCTTCTGTTGATATTTCCCTACCCGAAGGAAAAGTTGAAGGTCCAAAAGTTGAAGTTGAGGGAGGTCATGGAGGAAAGTTTAAAATGCCTCACATGAAAATGCCAAATGTTGATGTGTCTTTGCCAAAAGGAAAGTTTGAAAGTCCAGAGGTGGAGCTCAAAGGGGAAGGTGGGAAATTCAAGATGCCACATCTCAGCATGCCTTCTGTTGATATTTCACTGCCCAAAGGAAAGATGGAAGTTCCAAATGTGGAAATGGAGGGAGAAACAAGCGGAAAGTTCAAAATGCCTCACATGAAAATGCCAAATGTTGATGTGTCTCTGCCCAAAGGAAAGTTTGAAGGTCCAGAAGTTGAAATTGATAAAGGTGCAGGAGGAAAATTTAAAATGCCACATCTCAGTATGCCTTCAGTTGATATTTCATTACCTAAAGGAAAGACTGAAGGTCCAGATGTTGAATTCAAGGGACATGGCGAAGGAGAATTCAAAATGCCTGGTATGAAGATGAAAGATGTTAAAATTTCTCTTCCTAAGGGAAAGATTGAAGGTCCAGATGTTGAAATAGAAGGAGGTACAGGGGGAAAATTCAAATTACCTCAAATGAAAATGCCAGATGTTGACATCTCTCTACCCAAAGGAAAATCTAGCAAAATTGAAGGAGCAGAGTTTGAGGTTGAGGGAGGCGGAGGCCAAATGAAATTGCCACTCATGACAATGCCCTCAGTAGACTTTTCACTGCCAAAAGGAAAGGTTGAAGGTCCCAAAGTTGAAGTAAAGGGTGAGTCAGGAAAGTTCAAGATGCCAAAGATTGATATATCGCTTCCTAAAGGCAAACCTTCGATCCAAGGCCCAGAGATAGAGATTAAGGGAGATGAGGGGCAGTTCAAGACTCCAAATGTGGCTATATCTCTACCTAAAGGAAAAACAAATATCAACACACAAGAGGTGGAAATTGGGGCAGAAGGAGGAGCTGTCACGCTGCCATATATCAAGATGCCAAAGGTTGACATTTCACTTCCTAAAGGTAAAAGTAAAGATACTGAAGCACCTACAATGGAGATGGATTTCAGAGGAGGAAAGCTCAAAGGCCCCGATGTTAAACTTTCTAAGGGGACGATACCAATGGAAAAATCAAGTGGTATGGAGATCAACTTACCAACCATTGAGACAGGAGGGAAAACCAAAGTGCCAAAAGTCACATCACCCGATCTGGACATGGATGTAACACTTTCTAAACCGAATCAAGGCACAGTTGTTGAGGGAGAGAACAAAGGCCTAAAACTTAAGATACCAACAATAGATATCAAAGTTCCAAAGGGAGACCTTGAGCTTGATATAGGACTGCAAAGAGGGGAGGGCAAGAAGGACAGGAAAAAAGTTGAACTACCTGACTTGGATCTCCACACAACAGAACCCAGCAGCAAAGTGAAGGGTGCAAAAGTTAAAGGGACAAGATTCAACATTGGAATGCCAAAAAAGAAAAATGGCAAGGATTTGGCAGCAGAGGTTAAACCTGAAACCCACAACGGACATAATGAAAACAAATATCGTGTTAACATCCCAGTGCCAGGGGTTATTTCATCAAGTGTGCAAGGCTCAGCCAGCTCAGTAACAGGAGAAGAGGGTGGTCTCTCCTCCAGAGCAGAAATCAAAGTCCCCAGGATCCCAGATATAGATTTTGATATAGGTACGTCACAGGATGAAGATGAAGATAAAACAGAAACAGGCAAGAAAATCAAAATCCCCAAGTTTGGTGTTCCACTACCCTCGATATCCCCCAAGGGAAGACGGAATATCTATGGGCAAGAAATTCAGTATGAGGGTCCTAAGATGCCCAAAGTAAAGAAGGCTGTTTTTGTCTTGGTAAATCCTCCAACAGATGAACCTGCTGCATGCTCAGGCTGCCTAGGAGAGGAGTCAACGACAGAGGACCTCGAAGTGAAGATGCCCAAGATCAAAATGAAGCCAAGTTTTGGGAAGTCCAAAGATAAATTAGCTTCAATGGGCACAGAGAAAGAGTGGGTGAAAGGGGAGAAGTTAACGGGGGGGGGAATGACAGTTCCCCAAGTTAATCTACCAAAGATAGAGCTCAGCTCTCCATATGGCAAAATGGCTGCAGGGGAGGAGGACACTGAAATGAGTGTGAAACTAGGAAAGGATTTGTCATCCGTAGAAGTGGGGGAATCCAGCGGACTTGCATTTAAAACCGGCAAGATGGGCTCGGCTGGTTTTAGCGAGGAGCTCTCAAAGGAAGTGGTATCATCTCTTGCCAGAACAGATATGCTGGACAGGGACAGCTCAGAGTCGCCCTCAAGTTTGACCATGGAGTTCAGCTCTACGAAGGTCCAGTCTTGGAGCGAGGTTGAAAGCAAAAGTTGGGAGTCTGAAGAAAAAGAGTCTTCCCCCTGGTTCAAGGTTCCTAAGTTCACCCTGAAGCCGCACTCCACAGGTAAGAACAAAGAAAAATTCAAGCTGCAATGAAAAGATGAGCTTTGTTCTCCTGAAAATTTCTAGAAAATTTCAGGACAGGATCATAAAGCTACAGCATCAGGCGCTATGATGACTGTTTTTGCCTGTATAAACATGGTATGGGTAATTGGACTTATTGACACTATCAACAAATAAGTGGTAAAGAACAAACTTGCAAGCAGACAAGAGAATGACGCAGCTTCGCTATGTGGACAACAATCATGCCGGTTGCGCATTGGCTGAGTGATATCATCACCCTGCCTGCTTGCTCGCGGGAATTTTTCCTTAATATTTCCTGCAGCGTATACACACTAGCTCACCCCCACTTCACATGTAATTTTTACCAAGGGGCTGGCAGGAAACATTCTTGGTAAAGTCTGTGGTGAAAAAATTGTCCATTTGCGTTAACACATGCAGTCCACCCCCCCCAAAAAAAGGACATTTTCAGGAGTTTTGTGCAGATGTCAAAACACCATTGGACTTTCATTTACAGTGAATTGACACCATTTTTATTTTAACAACCAGTTTACTAGTCGCGGCTTGTAAGAATCCGCCTCTGCTGTGTGTTTTTGTAGATGCCTTGAGAAACATGAGTAATCTGGGTTATTTCTGCTTAAACTCAGAAAACACACAATTCAACATAGCAGTACATTACAAACTAGGGAAGTATAGTTAGAGAGATATTGACCTTGTGTGTTGCATTATGGGAAATGTATGCTGATGACTAAAAGTCTGTCTATGTTAGTTTCTACAAAATGTAAGCAAAATAAAATATTAAACCACATGGGTACTTCTTTAAGAGAAAGGCAAACCTGTGCAAACACAATACATCAAATATTGCCTTCCATTACCTTTGTGTTTAACATGTTCTGAATCTATTAATGATTAACATACAATCTCCTGCTTTCTCTCTATTACACAAGACTAAGTTTCTTTTCCCACTTCCTTTCTTTATCTGTCCTCCTCTTCTGCTTGTTTCCTTTCCTTTCCTCCTCCTCCTCCTCTTCCTCCTGCAGGCTTCCTCCAGCTGACTCCAGAGGGTTCTCCTCAGGCCCAGAGGAAGGGAGAGGTGGCAGGCGAGGTTGATGTCTCGGGGTCTTTCTGCCTCCACACCTCAGAGCACAGCTTCACCACCCAGGAAATGCCCGAAGAACACCAAGTCTCCTCCACAGAGGAGGGAACTCTCACCATGGTGACCAAAACCACCAGAATCACCCGGCAAGTCGTCACCACCGAAACACGATCAGGCGAATCTTCGACAACCACAACGTCACCACACAAGGCGTTGGACTTTGACGACTGAGGATGCTGTAATGATATCTTAAATGTCTTTGAATTGTGTTGTTTTTCTTTGGTGAGGGTGCAGTGTAAGCTGAGCCTGCAAAGTGGAAAACATTGTCGACATAAAAGTCTTTATTTTATATTTTAACAGTTGAGGAAAATTGAGATGAGAAAAATTACATTTCATCTTTGAGCATTTTTGTCATTACAGCAGCAACAGAGTAATATATATAAATCTTTTTTTTTGTTACTGTTCTTTGAGTTTCGTTAGTTTAGTCCTAATTATTTATCAGTTTTGTTTGGTTTTTCAGGTTTCTCTCTAAATGTAAACATGTGGTGTTGCTTCATTATTTATTGTTGTTTGTGGGTTCAACTTATACTGTAATGAGTCATTGACAAGCATCAGCATCATGGCTTCCACCATGACTTTATAGAGCAGTACAGGCCAGAGTAATATTCATGTATATACAACTTTATAAATGATTTTTTTGAGCAGTATCCCCTCAATTTGAAATGTAATTATTTTCATATCTACCAGTACAAATAATCTTTTTGTTTTTTGGCTGGATAACTTATCGTGTTTCTCTTGAAAGAGAAGAGTGAGCTTTTTGAGATTTTAGGCTTTTCTCATTTTCTTGCCATAGTTTTATATTTTGAGCATTTATCTGGTGCTGTGAGGTAGTCACAGTTGGTGAGCGAGACACTCTGGACTCTAATCTGCTGTGGGGATCAAACCTGTGACCCTCTCGTCAAAGGCTGTTCTCTAAAATGTAGGCCACCCTGCTGCTAATGTATTTTATATTTATGTTTATACTGTACACTGCGAGGAGAATATCGGTGCTGTTTGGCACTTAAACAAAATCAGTGAAAAGGACCTTGATAGCGTAAACTGTTAAACATTTGATCTCACTACCTAAATAATTTTCTCTCTGGGCAGATGTTATCATTACACTACTACAATGTCAGACCTAGTGATTGGAGAGCCTTGGTCTGGTCCCAAAGCCATCCCCTATAAAATAGATCCTCGGTAGCAAAGAAAGAGGTCAATAGGGGACTCAGGCACAACTATAATGTTTTTTACATGAGAACATTAAACACAACCCTAAGACAAGAGTATTGTTATGTCGAGGTAACACACAATGAGTAGTATCTATGTGTAATAGAGATGTATTACTTCTCTGGTTTTAACAATTCTTCAAAGTTCTCTTAGATGATAAGGGTTTCAGTGCCAAGTGTTTCTGTCAGAGCTGATTTTGAGAGGATGTTTGTTAAAATAAAATTATATTCACATGAAAAAGATTCAAATTGGAATGTCATGATGTCTTCACTTAAACAATTTTTTCATTTCAAAATAAGTCATGCACTTTAGGTGGTTCAGGTTTATAGTGTTCATTTCATTAATCAGCTGTTCTTGCAGAGTGAAGGACCTGACACACCAAGGAGATCGATGGTCGTCGGTCCTAGTTGGTCCGTCGGTGAGCAATCGTCTCTCTAGTTTTTGCGGTGTGTCCAGCTCCGTCGCTACCTGTCGGCCCCCGTCAGCCTTTATTCAGCCGATTTCGACATGTTGAATCAGCGTCTGTCGGCGTCGTCACGGTTGGTGAGGGAAGTCACTCTGATTAGCTGTTCAGCTTAGCGAATCAGTGCAATAGAAGAAGAAAAAAAAGAAGTGACTAGAGTCAAGATGCAACTGTTTGTCAGACATTATTCTCGATTAGATGTACCTTTATTACGAGTGGTGAGCGAGTGTAAAAAGTGTCTTCTCGTATCACAACAGCGGGTTATATATCCGCATTCTTCTCCGTCCTTGTCCTCTTCCGGTTTCCTTTTTTTGGAATGACGATTACAGACTACTATGGAGAGTTATTTCCTCTTACGCATGGGCAGAATGTAAGTGGTGGTTAGCCGTTAGCTGTAGTCTTTGCGGTGTGTTCAAGTGCAACTTTTTTTGCCAAAAAGGAAAGGAGAAACAGGTCGGATTTGAAGCCCCACTATAGCCACCGTACATGGGGTGCACGCACTAACCGCTAGTCTATCGACGCCCCGTCAATCTCGTTTTTTTTTACTATTTAATAATTTCACATAATAGGTTGTGTCATGAATTTTTTTTGTTGTTGTTATTAAAAGTAAGTTTCCTTTTTTTCTGACAGGATTGTTCTTCCATACAGTTACCAAAATCCATATGAACCCATTGTTTAAGATTTTTTTATTCTACTTTTATCCAGTCCTCTTCTTTGAACAGACAGTTAAGAAAATCAACATCCTCATGAGAACAACAAAAAAATAAGAAAATTTGCATTTGAAGGCAAATGTCAAACTAAGATTCAACGCAATCCCTGAAATTACAGTAAAAACACACATCTTTGCATGCAGAGGGCCCCCTGGTGGTGTTTTCAAAAACCACACAGAGACTGGATACACAAATTCCCTGTAGTTATGGGTATTCCATGTTCACAAGGCAGCTTTAATTTAATCATTTCACTTTTTTTAGGTTCATGTGTCTGTATTCTACACATTTTGGTTAAATCAGCAGATACAGAACGTCTGTGCAAGTGGACTGATTATTCTTACCTCATCACACTGCAGACCGTCTTCCCTCGATTAAGACGCTGCTTTAGGAATGAACTGCAGGAGCAAAAGCACAAATACATTTTGAGAATCATAAAACCCTTCAGTTGAGTCTGAATCAGTCACAGAGAAGAAGAGGAGTTTAAAAAATCTTCTGTGGATTAGAGACACAAAAGCACATGGATTAACTTCAGGAATAAAAAAATTCAAGAGAGGAGGGACTTTGGAGGAGAAAGTGATAAACTATGTGCATAGGCGCATGACGTCTTCTTATTGTGTGTGTGTGTGTGTGTGTGTGTGTGTGTGTGTGTGTTTCAGTCGATTTATCTTCTGCTGTGATGATGCTGTGCTACGTAAGAAACAAGGAGTGAGTGTATGTGAGGGAAGATTACTGCTGTATGAGGAGCGATCGATGCACCCAGCTAAAGTCTACCTCATTTGTTTTTAGTGGATAAAACAGAGAAGATAGAGACAGAGAAGAATTTTATGTCTTAACAAAAATCGTGCAAACATTCCTCACAGAGATCAAAAGACTGGACAGCTGTGACGCAGTGCAGACAACTAACTTTTACATATTAGGCATATTAAAATTTGAAAAGTAACATCTCGTCAGGGCTCCATCTAAACCCACTCCCTCCCCTCGGGCAGGTGGAAATTGAGGGGAATTTTAACTTGAAAGTGTCACCTTAGCGAGCCTAGCTGTTGCTAACTATTTGTCCTCTGTACCCAGAGGTTGGCCGTGTAGCTAAAATATTTGACCTTGCTTGTGTTAAGCTCGCACATTGCACAACTCATCTTCCAACTCGATCCATATCTTTGCTTTCATGTATTTTGGCTTCTACTGCCACCTATTGGCTTTATTGGGAACTGCACCTTGGGCAATGTGTCTTTCTAAACTACCATCACAGATCTGGGACATTTATCGAAACTGTAAAATTTGCATGGATGCACATATTGGCAAGGAGCACATGACGATATATTGATTTTCTGTCCTCTTGCTTTATCCAAACTCCTCCTCATCTCAGCCTTCTCTGCTTCTGTCTTCTTAGCAGGATGAGCGATTGTAACCATGGCAGTGGTCATTTGAGCTGAACTTTCACTGCCATCCTCCGTTACACCTGGAATATCTCAGACGGCAGTAAAGCACTTTAAATGCAAGCTGATGCACGGCAAAGTGAGGAAAGTGAGGCTGTGATTGGATGACATTGGTGTCTCTTGATGGACGTGATTGGTGCATGATGGTCTGTCAGATCTGATCCAGGATCAGTTAAGTGTCACCTTGTGATTACAGAGAAGTAACATCAATATACGGGACAGAGTATTTCCTGCTTAGGATGAACACATTTAGTTCCAAATATTGGATGTCAAATATGGGACGGTTTGCATCCCTACCTTGAGGAGAAAAACACTCACTGCCACCTTTGTTCTCATTATTGCAAGCAACAAACGCCCTTTAAATAATGTTCTGCATCGTCTCTTTCAGGCAGCTTCTACAGCATGCTAATCCACTGTAGCTCTGCAAAAGTGGTAATATCATGTCAGCATCAAGGGACATACATTTATTCATTAGTCCCTGTTTGGTATTCACCAAATTACTGCTGTTTGGCTGGCTTTTAATGAAACAGGACTGCAGTGGTGCAAATAGGGACAATGTGCAGGCTCTGCTGCTCTACTCAGAGATGTTTATGTAAAGTGAACACAGTCACTACAGAGTGTTTCTGCTCTTTGTTGCTAGCTAGCTAATGTTCTAACTTAACAAAAAAGATGTGAGTGTGCTTAGAAAACACTATCCACTATGACGGTCAACAAAAAAATAGCATAAACTTTCCAGGCATCACAGATCTAGTATCTCCAAGCTTACCAGCAGAGTATGAATCGTTGCGCAGCGTTTCCTGCCTCAGCCTCATGCACGGAGATGTCTACTTGATGCTGTGACCATTTCCTCACGTTGGTCTTCAGCATAGCAACACTGCCACCTGGTGATGTTTTAGTGGTACTGATCTCCAACAATAACACTGACAATGATTACAACTGTCCCCTAAATGTTCAACAATAAGTTAAGTCTCTTTTTTTTTACACTGAATATAGTAAATAGAAAACTTTTCATTGTGCATTATGTTCATCAAATTGCTTTGTTGAATAATCTGTGCATGAGTCACTTGAGCGGGGAGGGGGTGATTATATCTCGTGACCAGCGCACGACCATGGACTGTATGTATCTTACCTGTGCGCTCTCCATGCACATAATGAAACTGCGTCATTATCTTTTCTGTTTTCCAGTGTTTTTCTCTCTCTAGCATAAATATTAAGGCAAGATTTCTTTGGTGCTGTTTACCTGACTCTGTTGCTTCGTCCACCACTTCTGCGTTGACTTAAAGGCTTTATATGTGATTTTTTGATCCAGCAGGTGTCGCCCTTGAGCACCAGCATGAAACCAAAACAACTCGCAGTGCATTGTTGTGTTAGCATGCTAATGCTAGCGATCTTTATTTTGCTGGTATCTTCACACTGCATGTAAATTTACCTGAAATGAGCGTGATCTAGAAACACAGTTAAGCAGTGAGTACAGTATGTTATTCTTCTTTTCTCTAGTCCCTCAATTAAACAACTTTTATACACGAGGGGAGGAGTCAGCCGGCCGTCCTGGCGATGTAAACAAACTGAAGATAGGACTCTGAAAACTCTGAAAGCATCACAGACAGTGGGACTCGGGTGTTACACCCATTGTAGACAGTCATGACTCACAGAGTTATTTTCGGAGGATATACTTGATTTCTATATTTAAGTGTGAAAAATCACATATAAAGACTTTAATGTCATGGCTTGCCTCCTGAGAACCCCCCTCTCCCGGAAGAGTCTCCCACATGTGCAGTGAGAACAACATAGGCTACTATTGGAACTCTGGAGGATGTTAGGGGCAGTCTACCGGGAATGTTCTAGAAACGTTCAAGAGTGCATGGCTGATGTGAGAACAGCTATGATGATCTCTTCCTTACATCCACATTAAAAACCTTCTAGTGTGGCACTAACCATCCCTCATACATACACTTCCGCTCTCCTCGCCTCTCCTGCCTCCGTGTGGCACGATCCACCCCTCGTATCGGTGAGTGGGCTGCAAGTCAAATTAGCTCTCCGTCATCCTGCTCGCTGAGCGCACCCGAGGCTACTGCGGTAAGATGCGGCGACGCACGATGTCGAGCCGCGGTGGGTGAAGGGATGCGCCAATGGTCGAACGAAGAAAAGATGAGAGGAGAAAAAACAAAAAAGATTCACCGTGCTGTTCAGCTCTGATTTAGATGATGGGGCAGAGCTGAGTGCGTGTTTGACTTGATTTGTAACGCTGTAGCTCCAAGTGGTGCAGGCCGACTGGATGGGATGTGGTGGCGCTGATCCCGCTGAAGGATGCTCCAGAGCCCCGAGGAGGAAGAAAGGGCTTCTCCTGTAAACAACAAGGAAGCAGAGAGGCATCCAGCGAAGGGCACTTAATGTAAAGCGCAGAGGCATCGAACCAGGTGAGACACGATGAGTACCTTTTCCTCGCGCATCTCTCAGGACATGTTGGATGGGGGATACTGGTTTTGCTGGTATACAGTCTGTGGTTTGGTGTTTTATCTTCATCACAGTGTGCTCTCATGTGTAGGCTTAGTGAGATATGTGGCCCACACCAGTTCTTTGCTTCTTGCCGTAGAGCTCTATTGAGTCACTTTTGGTCAATCATGTAAGCTGTGTTGGCACGAGGAGGGGATTTATGGTTTATTGGCTCCTCTATGTGTCATTATTCATGTTTATTTTGTATGGCTGATGCAACAGTAATGCATGACATGTCTGATTGTACATATTTTATATTAAAAAAAAATGGCCTGTCTGTGTAGGTGTAGTATGAAAAGAAGCCACTTGGATTCAAATGTTTGACCTTTGACAGACTCACACCTCCACAAACAGGAGAGCTGTAATCCAGTGAGTCAAACCAAAGTGAAACACGATCTCCGCTCTTGTGTGGGATAACAGGAAATTAAACGTTACTCATTTATGCTTTCATTTACATTTTCACTCGATCTGCCTTGCATGATCTGATCCTATTACTTTTAAAAAAGGCTTGTATTGCTTCCACTCCTGGCCACCATTCTTACAATTTAAACTTTGAAAACAATTGGTCGAAAAATGCTGTTTCTGTACGAGCAGGCGTCGCAGCTTTCCAACTATTAATTGCCTTGTTTTGTCCCACTCCCCTGCAGGTTGTTCTGTGACAGCTGAGTCAGTCTCCTGTGCTGACAGTGGAGCTCTGACGACGGCGTCACTGTGCATCAGTCTGGAGGAAAGCAAACTTCTCATTATCCTCTCTCTCACGGTCTCTTTCTGACAGCTGGACGTCTGACCTGGGCGTTTGTTTTCCTCGTCACACTTTCAAAGTTAAGGAGCGGTGAAATGAAACTGAAAACACAAATCGGGCGCACCATTAGGAAAACAACAGATTCTGTTTTTGTCGACGAGAATGAACTGTTATTAATCTGTTGTTCATCAGCATGAGAGTCAGCTCTCTTATCGACTTTCTTGACATTAGTTTAGCTTTTCTATCATGCTCGGTGTGATTTTTCCAGACTTTAATATTTTAAACATTAGAGCTATTATGCTCTGAATCAAACACAGACTCTTGATGGTGCCAGTGTTCCCTCTTACATGACCGGCTGCGCTTTAATAAAGGATAAGTGAATAAATCATAAATGAGGCCAACGACAGGCACCATGCTGCAGCAGAATAACAACAATAACTACCCCTGCCTGAATGTGTCGGGCTCCACCCGGGACATGCTCCAGAAGTGCTCCAGAGCCTCCCTGCCCTTCCACAGCAGGATGGAGCTCGGCCTCGGAGACCTGCCACTGATCCGGGGGCTACGAGCCTGGGCCCTTTTCTCCAAGAATCGAAAGAAGGCTGGAGGTCTCCTGGGAGGAGGTCAAGCGCCCATAGCTCCTCCTGCAGGCCGAGGCAGTTCGCCTTCTTGCCCCCGGCCTGCTGATGTGTACCTCAGCGGTGAATGGGGCGGCATGGGGTACGGGATTCCCTTGGGGCTGGACGCTGGGCAGGCCGGGATCGGAGCTTTGGTAACGGTCGCCACCTTGAAGACATCAGAGGGCAGCGGGAAGACTCAGACTCAGTGCATCTTCCTCCGGACTGAGAAAGGGAGTTGTTTGTACTCGACAGCTAAACCCGGTTGTGGTATGACCTCCAGTGCAGCCTCCAGTGTTGGAGGATGGCTGAGAGGGAAGACAGGAGGAGGAGGAGGAGGAGGAGGGAGCAGAGATACCCCAGCCGGTAGGAGGGACAATGGGCCAACTCCACCGGCACAGACTGGAGCAAACCGGGTTAGAGTACGATCTGGCCGGAGATGGAGGAAGTCCTGTAATGCAGCAGGCCGGGAGAAAACTGGCCCGAGCAGAGAGCAGCAGCGGAGCGGTGGCGAGGTTCCTGCAGGAGAAATCATCCAAGAAGAAAGGCAGGAAGAGGGAGACAAAGGAAGCCTGGACTTTGAACAGTTTCCCAGCCCTCAGCAGGACAACAACAGGAGAGCGTGCAGAAGTCCCAGATGCAGCCACCACAACTCTCCTGAAACCTGCACTCGGTGTGGAAGGAACGCACAGAGGAAGGAAAGCCAGGATGAAAACGAGGGAGGCGAAAATCCAAGAGGAGTCATCCAAAACAAGCTGGACATCGAGCTGGAGGGAGTAAAGAAGGAGAAGCAGAAGAATGAGGAGGAGGAGGGAGGCGTCTGCGGCTTGGAGTCGTCTAATTCTGTTTTGGATGTACCAAACCCTGACCCAGAATCTGACCACCATAACCCAGAATCCCACAGCGGCTGTGATGTTGAAGAGATTAGAGAAGCAGAGAGTAACGAGAAAACCTCTCACATCAAGGACGACTGTTCAGAGAACAAAGAGGATACAGGCTCGGAGGAAATGAAAGTACAAACTAGGAACAATGATTTTAGTCATGACCGGTCTCCGAGGGCGACTGATGACATTTCATCAGGACATATTAGAGATATTGATCACAGAAAACCAGGAGAGATCCCCTGTGAAGACATAGCCGCTAATGTAAATGGATTTCCTGACTGTGTGGACACAGATCACGAATCAGAGGCAGAGATTGCGAATGTTGAGGAGGAGGAGGAGAAAGGAATTAATCAGACTGTTGCTGAACTCTCTGTCGTAGCAAACCGCTCTGAGGACGTCTCCACCGGCGCTGAGCCCTCCGCTCCTGTAGGGGGCAGCACCTGCCATGAAGATCACAAGAGTTTTGTTGTTTTGGGGGAGAGAGAGAACAGCAAAGAAGATGGAATTGAAGGGGTAGCAGATTTTGGAATCATGGCTAAGGAAGGACCGGATGATAGCCCATTTGAGCTACAAGAAGCAAACCGTGCCAACACTGTGAACGAGGACATAAAACCTCAGTTTTTCTTTAAAAATGTAGAAATCAGCAGCAAAAAAGGAGAGGTAGAGGCTTCATCTTTCTCCCTGAGACACACAAGTCCCCCCATCTTTGAAATTAGCGTGAGGATAGGAGAAGAAAACAGATGCAACTATAGTGGAACTGAGCTTATTGGAGCAGATTTTAGAGATGAGGCGGTGTTGGAAGAGAAAGAAGAGGAGTCACGGGAGGAGAATAAAGAGGAGAGAGTAAATCTTAAGGAAGGGGAAGAAGCAGAGGAGATTTTGAGTAAAGACTGCATCTCCAATGTGCACGATTCTGATGGTAAAACGATTAGTGTCAAAGAGGCTGAGGAGGACATTCATGTAAATAGCATACAGGACAAAGTAGTAAGAAGCTGTGCACTGAAACACGAGTGTGCAGGTGGATGCAGGGTGAGTGAGACCGAGGCTGGAGACACCTGTGGACAAACAAGCATCGCGCATGTTGAATTAAACGGAGAGACCAGCACTAACGTCACTAATGTTCCCTGTGCTGATCCCTCCACCTCCATTACACTCTCCACGGCTAATCCTGCCCCCTCTCAGCCCCCCTTGGGATCCATGGCAACCGGCCTGCCCTGTCTGGAGGCGGAGAAGGAGGAGGTGGAGGAGGAGGAGGAGGAGGAGGAAAGGTTAGGAGTGACGGCAGAAGACGGAGAAGGAGGCCAGGAAGGGAAGCGGAGGCACGGGAGAAGGCTGGAGGAGGAGAGGGTCTCCACCGTGGCCTCAGAGGAGGGGAGGAAAGAGGGGGAGGGGGAAGAGGAAGATGAGTTTGGAGTATTCATGCAGGCGGAGGGAGAGCCGGCCTGGAGCGAGGGATCCAGCATGTCTGCCTCAGTGCCTTGTGGGAGCAGAGGGAGTGTTGGTGAGTCTCCTGGTTTCTATGTTTGCTGGCCTTCTCTCTCTCTCTCTCTCTCTCTCTCTCTCTCGCTCAGTATTTCTCGCCCCTCTGACAGCTTTAGTACGTTTCCTTTCTGTCTTCTGCTGTGTGACGCAAACATTATTTTGGTTGAAGAAGTTGACAATCTGACATTACAGAGCTTCAGAAGTGGAGCAGAGTCTTCTGAGGATGTCACAAATGTTCAGACGCAGAGACGTTAAAAATATCAACTCTTCTCTTGTTGTTGTGCTAGAAATAACTCACTCAGAGTATTAGTGCGTTTTTAACCTTTTGTACTGTTTCAGGAATGCACTTACACATGCTCGTTTTGAAAGGGCCACACCGGTGAGTTTCTGTCTTTTAGCCTGTAAGAAACTTGAATGCTGTTAAATTAGCAGCTACAGAATCCTCATGGTGTTATCAGTGGAGTTGTTTTAAATCCTTGTAAGCTTCTTTACATGTATTTATGATGTAACACAGTCTGACAATACTTCAGACTTGATAGTAGGACATTTTGAAACCTGGCTGGAGCTCTTTAAAACAACCTTCTTGTTCCAGAAGTTAAAATCCCATTCAGACAAAGTTTGTGACTCACGGTTGGAGCGACTCCACAACTGTGATGTGCTTTAAACTATTCCACTTTGTCCTGAGTACTGAAGAATAATGAGTGTCTTTGGAAATAGTTGGATCATGGATTTTGAAGGTTTAAACATATGGACATTAAATAATTCTACAATTCACTTAGCAGAAGCTTTTATCCAAAGTGACGTACATCAGAGAGTAAGTACAACACAAGCAAGGATCTAGAAAAAAGAGAACAATGTCAGTCAGAGCAAACGATCAGCTTTGAGTCTGATTGGACACACAGGTGCTGACAGGAAGTGACCAGAGGCAAAGCACAACATTGAGGGCAGTTCTTGAGAGCTCTAATCAGTATAGAAACCATCTTATAAGTCGTCATTATCAAACAAAAACCATCGTCATTACCATCATCATCATCAATAATATGGAGACCATCATCATTAAGTTAGGTCTTTAGCTTTTTCTTAAAGGTGCAGAGGGACTCTGAAGATCAAATGGAGTTTGGAAGTTCATTCCACAACTAAATAACAGTCGTTAAATAAGCTGTTACATTTGCTTTCTTAGCATGAGGTTTCGTCTCATACCTATGCTATGTGTTATTGGATGTGTCCACAGAACAATCCAAAGAGTGGAAAAGGACATAGTGTTGAGCAGAGACGGGTATGAAGCAGCTTATTAATGTGCCCAAAGACTCCCACCAGTTTCTCCTGGGTCTCAGGTTATACTGTACATCATCGCTCGCTGTAAATCTTCTGAATACGACCTGCTGCGTTTACTCCTAGCAGAAATTTTAAGGATGGCTGGAAAAGTCCAGATAAAGTCCTGGTGAAAAATGTGGCCGTTCTCGTTCACACACGCAGCCCTCCTGATGTTTCAGGAGTTTTGGGAACGTGTGAAACTCTTACACATTCACTTTTCAAAGTTGAGATAATCAAAATCAAAATAAATAATTGTTAATTTATAAGGAGAGTTATGTGTTTCTAAGTGGATTCACATAGACAGACAACATATTGTTTGTAATGATTTGACTACTTCACACCTTTATGAAATGATAGAAACCAGTCTGAAAAAAAAACTAAAAGTGGAAGTCAAGTTGTCACTAAAATGTGGAGTATACATGATTTATTGGGAAAGATTTAAACTCAAACACATTGCTAATATAAAAGAGACACCATATTAATAAATAATGTCTGACTTCACAGTGCTGTGAGCAAGTACACCAACTGAATGCATAAAATAATAATCTGACAGTGTGAATCAGCTCGTCTATATTCAACACACACACGACACACATGCAGCTGAGAACGTCACATCTCAGAGTCTTTGTCTTTGTGCCTCGAACATGCCGTGTTAATCAGTCCTTACGTTCCCTCAGTGTGCTCCCTTTAGCTAATCACTTAAGCCCAGTTACCTCAGAGGGCAACAAGGCTAAGCCGAGGTTTCATCATCATACATTTGTCCTCCCTTCATACACCTGCTTTATTGTAGTATTTGAACAAACTGTAGAGGATTTAAGAGTTTGAAGGTGCTGCCTGCATCAACAGATCATTTAGTGTAAATAGTATTTAATGTGTTAAGAGGATCGTTCAGATTCAGTTTGTGCACCTTTGATGGCCACACACACAGTTTTTGTTTGACTTTCTCGGGTTTGAAGAAGTGTCATCACTCTGGATAAAAACACACAATATATTGCAAGTTTTAAATGTCAGCGCACGCTAACACACTCCTCAAACTAATATTATGTTTCATCACCAGGATATTGAGTTGGAAGCTGAAATACATTTTCATAATGAAGTTAGCTAACCTGTGACCCTCACTCTCTCTCTGTGCAGGTTTGCTAATCAATCCTTAAGGCAGCCGGCATCGCTCTGATGTTTACGTATTGATTATAAGATTATTAAAACATCTTGATATCATAGTAAGAATCATCTCTGCAGTAATGTTTGCCAAAGTTACAATACTGTGGCATGACTACACATATGAATACACAAACAATATTTAAAGAATAATGTAACATAATGCACTCAACTCGTTCAAGAGTCTGCTAATCATATGTGAAAGTATTTGCTTCCAGGAAAAAAGGACATTAAAAATGACACAAAACAGCAGCGCTGATTGATGGAATTTAAAGGCTTATTATACGATTTTTTGATCCAGCAGATGTCGCCCTTGAGCACCAGCATGAAACCAAAACAACTCGCGCTGCATTGTTGTGTTAGCATGCTAATGCTAGTGATTTTTATGATGCTCGTATCTTCTCACTGCATGTAAATTTACCTGAAATGAGCGTGATCTAGAAACACAGTTAAGCAGTGAGTACAGTATGTTATTCTTCTTTTCTCTAGTCCCTCAATTAAACAACTTTTATACATGAGGGGAGGAGTCAGCCGGCCGTCCCGGCGTTGTAAACAAAGTGAAGATAGGACTCTGAAAACTCTGAAAACATCACAGACAGTGGGACTCGGGTGTTACACCCATTGTAGACAGTCATGACTCACAGAGTTATTTTCAGAGGATATTCTTGATTTATATTACATTTAAGTGTGAAAAATCTCATATAAAGCCTTTAAGTTGTGAAGTACAATAAATGTGTTTGTCCTAAACTGACTGAGAGATGTTAAAAATGAGAGGATTGTAGATAAAAAGGTTTGATCTCAAAGTATGATACCGAGTTGAATAAGTTCATAACATGAAGTGCAAAATAATTTGATCACTAAAGTTTCTAATCTTGTCAGAAATGTGGAGCCGAGCTCCACTTGGCTCTCGGATGGAAGTCAGAATCTGTCCTGACCTGAATTCCTCTCACTCTCACTACACGTATTAATCATTCAGAGTTTGTGTTCAGGGAGGAGGAGGAGGAGGAGGAGGCAAATGAGGCCCGGGACACTGAGCTCGTTTTTAAGCCTCAGGTTGTGGGGCAATGGGTGAAAAAGAATGTCACACAAACACACACACACACACAGTAACAACAGCAGTGTCTAATATACACACCATGTAGCCTGTGAGTGATGACAGGTAACATGAGAAGGCAACCAGCATCAAAGTGAGACAAATATTCACTGAGATGTTCCCTTTGGAGCGAGATGTTGCTGTTTGATAGCTTGTAAAAGATTGATGTTTATGGGGTAGAAGTAGGTGTGTGAGAACATGCTACACAGCTCCTGGTACAGCTAAGTGAATTGTAGTGTGGGACATGGGAGTGTCATTTCAGGTTGCTCTATCTGAACCTTTATGTGGAAATTCTACTAACAATCTAACTTTTGAGAGCATAGGACACAGTTATGGTGTGGTATGATAACAAGCAGCTTTTTACACCATTATTGTCGATCCAATTTAAAGGCTTTATATGAGATGTTTCACACTTAAATATAATATAAATCAAGTATATCCTCTGAAAATAACTCTGTGAGTCATGACTGTCTACAATGGGTGTAACACCCGAGTCCCACTGTCTGTGATGTTTTCCGAGTTTTCCGAGTCCTATCTTCACTTTGTTTACATCGCCCGGACGGCCGGCTGACTCCTCCCCTCGTGTATAAAAGTTGTTTAATTGAGGGACTAGAGAAAAGAAGAATAACATACTGTACTCACTGCTTAACTGTGTTTCTAGATCACGCTCATTTCAGGTAAATTTACATGCAGTGTGAAGATACCAGCATAATAAAGATCGCTAGCATTAGCATGCTAACACAACAATGCAGCGCCAGTTGTTTTGGTTTCATGCTGGTGCTCAAGGGCGACATCTGCTGGATCAAAAAATCACATATAAAGCCTTTAACAAGTCAACCTCAAACACATTCTCAGTGTAATGATGGTTTACTCAGTCTAATACAATTCTACAATTCATTTAGCAGACGCTCCAATCCAAAGAAACGTACAACAAGAGCAAGGATCTAGAAAGGTCAGTAAGTGCAAACGATCAGCTTTAAGTCTGATTGGACACACAGGTGCTGACAGGAAGTGACCAGAGGCAAAGCATGACATCGACAGCTGTTCTTGAGCTCTAATCAGCATCAAAACCATCATAATCGATATCATTAAGTGCGTCGGTGTTCATAAAGAGCTGGGTCTTTAGCTTTTTTCTTAAAGATGCAGAGGGACTCTGCAGATAAAATGTAGTTTCTGTTATTTCATTCTACCACCGGGGGGCGACAACGCAGCGTCTTAGGGCCTTGTTGTGAAGGTTGTATCAGACGCCCTTCACTGGCAGAGCGTAGTGGGCGGGAGGGAGTGTAGACCTGGATCAGAGAGTTTAGGTAAGAAGGAGCCCTCCAGTCTTCTATCCAGGTTGGCAGAGCCGCCTTGAAACGTGACACACACCACAACACTAACAGGATGTTTTCTACACTTACTACAAACTACTATTAACGCTGTGTTTGTGTGTGTTTGTGTGTGTTTGTGTGTGCGCCTGACAAACAGCACTTGGAAACCACGCCATCACTGGAGAGTCGACTCACTGGACACCCGGCTGGACGGACAGCTCGTTCCCCCAATCAGACGACACCTGGACGGCCTTTCCTCAGGATTCGTCAGATGGCAGTCGAGATGCAGACGGACAGTGGTGGCCGACCTGCGCTGTGGAGCAGAGCAGAGAAAAGCTCTTGGCCAATCAGAATCTGGTAAAGTTCTCCGTCTTATAAGCTAAATCTACAAGCATCTGCGTATTTAACTTATACTTCAGCTGTAAGCAAGAACTATATAATAAAGCAGCTTCATTTAACGTTACTATGGAAACAGCAGTGCACAGCTTCTGCTAGCTAACAGCTGCCTGTCAGCTGTAGGTAAGGTTTGCCCACACATCACATGACAGAAGTAATTTACTCTCCGCTAACAATGCTAACTTCAATATTGCAGACCTCAGTCCTCACCATCCTTCTTATCCTCCTCATTACACTGATGTTTGGCCCTACTGTGGCTCCAACATGTTAGCAATTAGCATCATCAATGATAGAATTAGCTGCCTGTGAATCGTCGGCCTCAACATCTTCCACTCTCAACGAGCGGAGAATCATCATCACTCGTATCCCTGCAGCGTCATTACGCAAATCATAACTGTGTTTAAAGTTAAATTAAATCCAGATTGCTTCTCCACATTCACAGGTATTATTCCATAAATCGTTTTTTTATCTCAAAATCAAGGGGAGAGGCTTCAACTTAAGGGGTTCCAGCCTTTTTGAGGGATTATTAACATTATCACTGTGAAGTTAGCAGTTAATCATCGCGTTTATCTGGACTCAGGAACATGTTCACTAACTAAAAAGATCTATCTATTTGTTGGTTTTTACTTGTGAAAAATGTAAGAGGCTTATTTCTAACAATTTTTAGAATTAAACAAAGTAGAGAAATCTATCACTCGGGTTAGAAGTAATTATGAGCCATGTCCCTTTTTTAATTTCCTGTTTTCCAACACCGTTACTGTGGAAACACATCCAAGACACCGCCCTAGGGATAAGGTGACAAAGTTTTCAGACTTAAATTAGTCAGTATTTTGTAGCTCACATTAGACCAGTGTAAGCTCTGAGTGCTTTTTTTTTCTGAGAAAGGAGCCGACACTGCAGGAAGAGTCTCCCAGCGGACGTTAATGCAGTGAAAAGATGCAGATGAAAAACGAGCTCTGCTTAAAGCTGCAGCGAAGGAGAGAAAAAGTGTTTTCAAATGAGCTGTTTTTCGTATGCTTGCAGGGTCATGAAGACGCTTCTTAGGCAGGGCAGGTTAACTAACACATGTTAACGGACAGAGAAGGGCTACACAGATATACTCCTGCATCACAGATACATGCTGTCCTGTGGGAGCGGCATGTTTACTTGTTTTTCTTTCTTATCACATGAGCGTTAGGTTTGCTGCCCTGCAGGAAAAACACATCCTGTTAAATCTTGTGACTTATTTTTTGTGTCTGTTTTTCAGGCGTCTGTCTTCGCTGAGGCCTTCCCGTCGCTGCCTGCTTCGTCCTCAAGTGACCTCGATAATGTTCCCACCCTGACCCAGATCCTCCGAGGCAGGGCAGACCAGGACCAGGGGTAAGTTAACATCTCAACTGAACCTATTTCAGGTCAGTTTACATAACCGAATCATTAGAGATTTACTGCGTACTAATTGATCTGCTGCAGTGTGTAAAGGTTGTGTCGACACATTCCTACATTTTCTTAGAGTATAAATCAGAGCCAACAGACAAGTCCTTCATATTGGGCTTCAACCTGCTGCAGGAAACTAACATGGAGATGGACATGGAACAGTTGTACAGCAAGTCAGAAAACACATGAACACAACGTTATTACTGCAAAGACCAATTTCTTTTAAGTTTTTGAGAGCTTCAGTGAGAGTGAGTCGTTTAAACTTTTCCCCAAATCCTCAAACAGTGTTTTATTGTAAGATGGATGGTGGGATCCATCCATGTGGTTATGTGCAGAAATGTTATATTCATATATTTAGAGGAACTATGCTCCTGGAAAATGTGATAAATCGAGGCCACCTAGTGGTCGTTGTTGTTGTGAACTGCAAGTTAAAGACAGACAGAAGGTCTAGATATAGATTGTGTTTATGATTGGTTGTGATGGCAGAGTGTTTAAGACAGATACTCTTGGATGCAAATTGCAGATATAGAATAAAACATTTTATTTTCTACGATCACAAACTAACGTAAGTGAACAGTTTACAGACAGGATTTACTCCGCCATGTAAAGAATTCATTCTCCAAGAAAATCACTCATAAGATGTCATTCATACAGTGTGTGGTAGTCTGATGAGTTAAACATAACATAAAAAAATATATATTACAAATGTTTAGACAAAAGAATCCACGTTTCATTACAGCCCCATAAAATACCATTTTATCTCTGTCAATTAAAGATCAGAAAATGATTTTTTTGATACTTTTCTAACCAAAAGTCAGTCATTAAGGCAGTTTCTGAGTAACACTGAAATATTTGAGCTTTGGCTCTTTTACACCAGCTGAACATGACCCAGTTTTTTTCACTATTAAATCACTATTAAAATCCATTAATTTAATCTGAAAACATCATTGTATGTTTTATGCAGATTCTACAGCTGTGATTTAATTTAAAATGTATCTGTGTCTGTTTGTCTTTCTGGTAAATCGTGGCTCTCTTGTTCATGTTTGACCCCGCAGGCTGTTGGACAGTTTCCATGACTTGAACAAAATGATTTGTCAAAGATACAAGAGAGCCAACGGCGTGTCTCGTGACCTCCTCCTGACGATGTTTCACCTGGAGCAGCCGCACGCTGTGAGTATAAGACCGGTGTCATTCACAAAACAAACATGGGAAAACAAAGTCTGTCTCGCCCACTTGACTCACATCCAGCGTTCAGAGTTTTAATGAGCTCTTTAAAATGATGTTACACTTAATTCTCTCTCCTCCTTTCTGCACACGCTCTCCATAATTTCATGAGGACAAATCAGCACAGGGCGCTTCATGTTGAGTTTCAATTTGTGAAGCTTCGGTGTTGTTAAATTGAATTTGTCCCTGCAGCATTAACAGTGTGTGAAAGGGACTGATAGTGCTGTTTGACTGGTGGCCTTGAAAACTGCAGTTTCATTTAAATTAAGTGACCGCTGTTACATGCAAAACACCCCTCACACTCCACAGTCGCAGATAAACGAGCCGATGAGGCCGGAGGGGGATGAGGGGGAGGGGCAGCGTTTGAGGGAAATACAAAGCACCTGCAGGAGAAGCAAACGTGGTTCACTCCTCCAGAGTCTTTGTTTCAGGGTGACAGAGCAGGAAGCACACTCTGCTGAAGGCTCTTCTTTAAACTGTTTTGTCTGGGTACCATGTCTTCACTCAAGTAATAAGTTGTTAGCTTAACATTATTAACAATAAGTTACAGATGCTTACACATGATTACATGTTGTTTTCTTTTTTTAAACAGAGAATTGTGCACAAATGAAACACCATGGAGGCTCTACTCGTGGGAATAGTCTAATTTCTGAGGTTATTTATTGTTGGGTATTTGGATCATACGGGTCACAATAAAACATTTTGCTACTTTTACATTTAAAAAAAGCTCAACACTGATTTTAAATTCAACGACTACTTTACATAATGCTCAAATTCTCACATTTAGAAATAAACAGGGAGAGAAAATATATGTTGATAATCACCTTTTATTGAGAATGAATATAGAGGAAGTCGGTGAGTTTAATATGAATGTGAAATGTGTGCAGTGATACGGTGATGTGCTGTAGCTTCTCATTTATTGATTAATAGATTGGAATGTATCATAAATAAATAGTTGGATATTATCCAAGAAGCATGGTTCACCTCTCAAAATTCAGTTTTTTTTAAACTACTCGTCCAAAGCAAACAAAAAATGATAAAATAATTGTGATCAGGGGCGCCTGTAGCCTAGTGGTTAGTGTGCACGCCCCATGTGCGGAGGCTGCAGTCCTGCTGGCAGGCAGCCTGGGTTTGAATCTGACCCGTGGCTCCTTTCCCGCATTCCCCACTCTCTCTCTCTCTCTCTCTCTCTCTCTCTCTCTCTTTGATTTTGGACTCCATCCACTGTCCTATCTCTAAAAATGAATGCATAAAAAATTCCAAAATAACCTGAGAAACCCTTTTTAAAAAAGTGTGATCAGATGTCTTTTTGAATCTCTGCATCACGGTGTGTTTTTATTATTCTGCAGGAGGTTAAACCTGCTCCTCGGACAGCCAATCGACGACTCTCCCCTGGCCTTCCCTCGGCCAATCAGCATGCTCAGAATGCTGCTGCCAAGCGACGGCTGTCATATGACTACAACAGAAACATCATGGAGTAACTGAGCAGCTCTTGGTTGGATTTTGATGAAGAGCTGCAGCTTGAACCTGAGCTGGGCACAACAGACTGACCGCAGGTTTCCGTCGACTCTGGATTCACATCCTGCGATCTATCTCCTCGCAAAAATAACTGAGCGACCTTTTGGCTCTTTGCACTTCCTGGTTCTTAAAGCTCGAACCCGGTGACAAGACGTAACCTTGATAAAAATGAAACAACTCTTTCGGTTGTGTTTCAGAAGTTGTCTCCTCCAGCTCCCTTCGATGTAAACTGCTGGAGTGTTTCATGACTCACCCTGTGCCACCTCGTTCACCACCACAACCATTTTCATTTTCCAACTCCACCATGAGGACAGCGCGACGTCACAGACTGATTGGAGCATGATGACCCCCAAGTTAACAGGCACTCATATTAGAAGAGTCATAAATGCTTTTATATAACTACACACCCCTGAAATTGTCCCTCCTGTTGTTTTATCAGAGAAGATTTAAAGAGAAACACGTCTTCACTTGGAGGGCAGAAAGCGTCTCTTTGTTTGAGTTTCATACCAACGAGCCAAACAAGAATGAAACATCACCGATTCTGCTTCTTTGTGATGATTGCATTCATCGTTCTGGAGGTCACCTTTCTATGGACTGATCTGTTTGGATGGAAGTATTTGCTGTTTCATTTTTGAGTCTGCTGTCACTAGTTAACCTTGGTTATTCTCTCACCCCCTTTCTACTCATGTTATCTTTTGTCTTGAGATGAGAATAATTGTTTTACTCAAACAACGAGACGTTTTCTTCCTCTGGAGCCGCTCTGACAGAAAGATCGGGAGAACCGATTGTGTGTCTAAACCCAACTTACAACTTACACTCACTCAATGTATCCAGATGTTCAAGGAGGCAGATGCCAGGAACACTGACTGTGATATTTTCTTACGGATATTATGGTTATTTAACACTGAGCTGCAACTTATGATACCCCTTATCGGCATATCGTTTGCGTTCACAATGTTAGCTTTGAATTAGACACTGTGACAATTTCGAGTAATTCTGTATTATTGAGTGCCAAGTCTGATGTACTGGAGCTTTTAGAGAAATGCATTGAAGTTATGGGTGTGACAAAATACTTTAAACTGCAAACCCTAAAATGTTATTATTTTGTTTGAGAAAAAAAAACAGATGATGACATAATGCTCTTTAATCGCTGTAAACACACATCTGTTGGATTCAGTCAGAATCCAATGATGATTTATTTTAAATGACAGAGGTGACAGAAATCCCTTTGATCACACAAAGCAGTAAGAAGTAGCTTCACTTGCAGAACGCCGGCTCCAGATAGGACGAGTCTTCACCTCTTTTTTTTTAGATTTTGCAAAAGTGATGCATGTGCATTCATTGTGTATTAGATACAAAAAGCCAAACACAGGACTCTTAAGGTAGTTTCGGTTCCTCAGAGAAACAGATTTGTCTTCCAGTTAGTGCCAACAGTGTGAAAAGTGCCACGTTTACAGGGTTACACACAGGAAGCAGACACATTCAGGAGGAAACGCCGACACACTGAAGTGGACTCACAAAGAAAAATGTTGGCATGTGATGTTTGTTTTCATTCTTGTTTTTTTTTTCTTTGTCTGCCTCTCTCTCTCTCTCTCTCAGAACACACACGGGCGAGTGAACTGCACGGGCACAACTTGAATCAAGCTGCCTATCAGAACCACGTTTATGGGTTCACATTACTTCCACGTCAATAATGCACTGAACATTTTTAATTTAGACATACTAGAACATATATTTGATCTCAAGTTTACTTTGCTTTACGTTGTATATTTCACCTGTCAATCATTCGTGATGATGTTCAGAAACAATCATGTGTTCGTGTGTCTGCCGTTTGTGCAAACTACAAATCCTTGAAAATGTAGAAGATGAATATTTTCTGACCTGGGGAAGGAGGAGTTGTCACCTTGTGAACTGATGTAATAAAATGATGCAGTGTGATGGACGACAGCTTCCTCATGTTCAATCTCGCTGGTGTCTGTATGCGTGGCTGTGCAACATTTAATAGTCAGACTCATTACTGAAGACAAAGACAGCTATTTAAAATAATCATCGTCCTGCTGTAGAGGCGTCCTGATGTTAAATTAACTCGGACTTGATGCGACTGCAAAATGCATCTAGGCGCCAACAGCTTCATAATGTTCTATGAAACAGTGTTGACAGGTAGGTGATAAAATAACACGTTGGATGCATTTCATAAGAGGAGAGGTTTAAAATCAACATCATTGTCAAAAGTTAAAAACAGCCGCCGAGCTGGAAGGGAAAGTTCAGGGTCACAAGCTTAAAGTTTCAGCTTGGAGGCAAACCACCACCGTCTCCCCTCTGACCATCGTAAACAGAGATGAACAGATTAACGGCTCACATTGTGACATCGTTCACCGGAACAAGTAAAACAACATGTTGTGAAACTTGTGTTTAAGGGGTTTTATGATTATGCAAAAGTGAGAAGAGGACTGTTGGATTTGGCCAAAGTTTAGCTCAATTTATAGAAGTGTTCCTGAATCTTCAGTTTACTGTAAAAAAAAAAGCAAAAAAACATGGACGTCGTCTCAGTGATGTCACTAACTGGTTTGAAGCCCACTGATGTGAGTCACCATGTTGGAAATCTTAACATCCAGTGTTGAAAAATGATGACACTATAGAAGTGCAAAATCCTGCAGTTCCTCGAATGTCCACTTGAGGCTGGCTGCAAAAGAAAAATGCCTCTTTTTACAGTAGAAAAAAATATGTCAGGCACATGAAACTGATTTGGTCTTAACAGCTCTATTTTTATCAGCACACTCTACAGGGGGTTGAATTTGACAAGTGAGTTGATGCTGTTTGTCCAGAGGCCCAATGCCCGCCTCAGCTCCGCCTCTTTGCCTGTTACTAGGTTACCCAAAGGTTAGTCCGAGTCAGCATTTACAGTATGGTGACAACAACTGATGGGCTTTAAAAAATCTGCTTTAGAAACCAATGGGTGATGTCACTGAGACTACATCTCTATGTTCACATATATTCTTTGGTCAATCTAGAAACAGACGAAGCAGTGGAGCTGAGGCCTCCTGGCAAACAGCTACAATGTGCCACGCCCCACACTTCACAAATGGACAGTGTATCTTAATGAAGACATGAGCTATTCCAGTCAGAAACGTTTTTGAACCAGGCTGTGAACAAGTTTATTTCTGCTCTTTAAGGGCCTTTTAATGGGTGTGTTAATGGGACTTTTGCAGCCACCCTCAAGTGGACACTCGAGGAGCTTACGTTTTTTTCACTTCTTGATTGGCTTCATTTTTTCCACACTGGAAGATCCAGTTTGGTTTATGTTATCTTTGCATTACATTGGATAAAGCTTACTTTAAACACAGCATGCAGGCTTAGGGTTTCTTTAAATAGATAAATAAATGTGAGTGCAGGTTAGGCTGTCTGCAGCATTACTCAGGGAATTCCACTTCATCACAGGCTGAAGACATTGATTGCTTCACATTGACATAAACATGAACATCTGTCCTCTGTGAGATGATTGAAGCAGCTCTTTGGCTCCGAGAGAGTTAAACACTTGATTTTTGCTGAGTCAGAGCAGCTGGCTGCTGCAGCAGTGTGATAACAGAGCTTTGTACTGCGTGGTAGAAAACAGGCCTATGGGCAGCAGAGCGCCCTGACCTCACACTGCATGAATCAGCCGGCTTTTTTACATAAACACCACAAACAAGACAGCGACTGCCTCCTGGAGAAACTAGCACAGCGTGCTGAGAAAGCTGCATTGTGCCTGACAACCTCTGACTGTGAAAACAAGTGGCAGGTTACAGCCTGAAGGATTCAGATCATAGCTTTCTGTGAAGTGGAGGTTTTGTTCAGTTTTATAAAGCTTGACATGAAGAAACAGTTCAACATCTGGGGAAATAAGTGTTTTTTATATTCTTGTAGAGTGTAAAGTGTCGACTAGACTGTTACCCCTTATATAAAGACTTTACACTAACCAGCTGCTGGTGGTTGCTTCATATTTGTCATACTGATGTTAGAGAGTGTTACCTCGCCCATTTGACAAATAATTAGATTTATAAGTTACAGCACAAAGCCCAGGATCTACCTCCACATCAGCGGAGAGGGCCTTACTTAGACTTTGACTGGCAGGAGTTAATTATGTCCAAATATACTGACCTTTCTTTTAAAAGTCAAAGGTATCACTGACTCTCTATTTGTTGTGGAAAATTACAACAAAGACAATTCCAGCATCAAGCAGTTAATAAAGTCTGACACCTACAGTATACCTGATGCAGCAGTTTCAGGCACTAAAAATGATAAATAGAGAATCAATCAATCTTGTAAATTATAGTCTTGTTCAATTTTGTAGCTCATATTGTCATAAATGTTAAAAACAGTTCATTCAATTGGATGATTTATTTTCATTTTTGGAGAAAGCAAAAACTGCAAACCTGGACAGAGATATTTCTCATAGCACCCAAACTGATACCTTAGTGCAATGGTTCCCAACACGTTTTGGTTTCTGACCTCTAAATCACATACAGCTTATATTGTATACCGTGTTGCAAGTAAACATTCACTTTAGTCCACATTAAGGCTTTTTCATGTATAATGTTGTGGACAGAGGAAGAAGAGCCAGGATGAGATTTATGCACAAAGTGAGGATTTTATTTTTCTCAGTGCGAGATATGAACAGCAGGTGATTGTGTTTGCTGGACGCATGAGAGACGGACAAAGATACTGAAGGGTAACATCGTGTAGCTTAATTAAGGAATAATACTACAATATGTTTTTCATTTATTAATAATAAGATGTTTCAGATAACCCCATTTGAATTCAATGCAACCCCATATTGGGTCTGGACCCCAAGGTTGGGAAAGCCTGCCTCAGTGGAAAAAATAATGCTGCATTTATCTCCAATACAGACATATTTATACTGGTGATGCACATTTCTAATACTTTGTATTGATGTCTTTGTACACTTTCATTCTTGTTGTGGCATAAAAGGTGATGTAAAAGAATTCAGAGCATCATCATATCATGGGATCTCTCCTCTGACCGACATCAGGGTTCTATGAGGTCGATTTGAGGCTCGGGGATACAAGGAGGTCTAACAGATAACCTGAACAATAAAGTGATTTAGTGTGATGTTGTGACTGTTTTTATAAAACGTTGTTCAGAACATACAGGCATAGACTTGTAAGGAACCAAGATTTGGCTACAGCACACATTTGAACGATGTCCTGTGGCCGTGACCAACGCTGCCTGAGAGTGTCAAGATTCAGCCAACATGGAGGCAGGAGATGACCTCATCAAAGAAAGGGTGCGGGCCACATCTGGAGTAATAACATGCAGGAGAAAAGAGTCTGACAGAAGCATCATTAGAGAAGCAGTATGTACACAGACTTTAGAAACTTGTTCCATTACACACACGTCAGTCTGCAGCCAAGTTAGGTTGAACAAAGACGACAGAAAGAAGTGATACATGTCCTTCCTCATGGGGCTGAGAAAATCTTATTACCTTAAACAACGCATACATTTAAAGAAATAAGATGAATATGGAGATAGATAACCTGGATAATAAACTTTTAATCTTTTTTACTAAGCAAGACAAGCCATGATTGACGTTTTGGCCTTATAACCTTTTAACTAAATAAAAAAAAAGTTATCTCATAATTTTGGGGAATTAGTAAAACAAATAAAAGATTAGAGCATCAAATCAAACTTTTTCATTTCAGTAGGATGTTAAAATGTTTTTAAACCAGTTAAAAGTTTGGTAAGGGTGCACAATGTTCTTCTTGAAGTCTATGGTTAAGAACAGCCGCACTGTAAGAACTGATGTGTTCTTTAGAGACAGAGTTCAGACAGGAACCAAATTATTATCTTCCATAGTCCAGGATGCACATCCTGAGCTGACCACACCCTCCTGTTTAACTGTGGGAGGAGGATGAGCTGACAAGGAGGGGTTCAAGTTCAATTAGGACAGCCCCCTGAAAAGTTCCCACACAGAGAAGAAAAGAGAAGAAAGCAGTCAGAGAGAGTCAGAGAGGGAAGCCCGGGCTGCAGCTCCACCGATGTTCGTCAAGGAGTAAAAGAAACAGACATGCATTCAGCAGGCAGGTCGTGGCTGCTGCTCACAGGCTTCATTCTCTTTTATATCATCTACCTGCTGTTCGGAGCTCTGGTTTTCTCCAGCATCGAGCGGCCTGTGGAGGACAAGCTGCGAGAGGACTTGGACGCCTTGAAGCAGGAGTTTCTGAACCAGAGCTGCGTCAACGCCGCGTCCCTGGAGCGCTTTCTGGTTAAAGTGCTGACGGCCAACAAGTACGGCGTCTCCGTCCTCAGAAACTCCTCTTTTAGTTCAAACTGGGACCTGGCTTCCTCCATGTTCTTCGCCAACACTCTGGTCACCACAGTCGGTGAGTCCAACAACTCTACAGAGGAACTTGAGGAGAGAACCTGGTGGCGTTTTTTACGCAGGACGCAAAACTAACCTCGTAAAAATAACCATCAAATCTCAGGCAGCTTTCACAGAGAAGGGTCGACAATTAAACACACTTTAGACATATAACGCCATAACCATAGACAAAATACACCAGTATTGGGGAAATTTTCAGTTTAAAAAAAAAAAACAACACAAAAAGTCTCATGTTATGACGTTGTTTTGCCACGTGTCATTGATGTTACAAACCATTTTCAGCTGTTCAACTTTTAGGTAACATTTCAGATCAAAACAGAAACAGCTACCTCAGAAAGACCACAGCCTGTGAAAGAATGCAGTATTTTTATCCTGTTCAATTCTCTCTCATAAAAACAAGCAAACCCTCATCCCTGCAGTCAGATATCTCTAAGACTCTTTCTCTTGAGCAGAGGGAAGGTCCCGGGGACTTTTCATGTTAAACCAACAGTCAGAAGTTGAACATGAGGGCAGAGAACGGGGATGATTTAAGGGTCACTGAAAGCCACCATGAATGACTGTATCTGATGATGAAATGAAGTCATGTTTGTAAAAACAGTAGATTATGAAGAGTGATGCCTGGATGTAACAGGAAGTGAAAGGAGCAGCTGGGTGAGAACAGGCTGACACACACCACAAGAGGGATCTCAAACAGATCATCATCATCATCTGCAGGTGGCTCAGCAGTGATAGGACAATTTACAGTGTCCTTGAACTATTGATACAAACACACTCAGTGGATGAAGATGTTTATTATCCAAGCTTTAGTATTGATACAAAATGAAATTTTACATCACAACGCTCAGGTTTAGACTTTAGCTTAGTGCTGTATTCCAGCTTAAGGTTGTTATGATTTTTGATGCTTATTTAGATTTAGTTGTTAGTGAATTTTAGTGAATCTTTAAAAAAACTACAGATCTTCAGTCATGTTTAAACAAAGCTGCCACAAGCGAAAGAGACAGAGCACAGTCTTAAATTGTCAGTGTTTTGGAAGGTTTCTGTGTCTGTAGGACTTAATGTCGGGTCCTTTGGGTTGTTGCTGCGGTGTGGAAGTGCTTTGAGTAGTCAGAAGACTAGAAAAGAACTATACAAGCTCAAGTCCATTTATTTACCATTTAGGAAACCCCGGGAGGCCTTTTATTGTTAACTTCTGTGCAGTCTATGCAGAGAAATGTAAAAACACTCAGAGTCAAAAATTCTCAGACAAACAGACACTCAGAAGGCCACCAAGGAAATGCAAATTCATGCATGAAGCAGAACATCAGTGACCCTGAAGTTCAGGAGAAGTTTGCTCTTCCTGTGTGTGTTTCCTAACCTCAGACCAAACACCAGTTTGTTATCTTAAACTTTAATCTGGAGGTTAAACCAGAAGTGAACAAATACCATTTTCATTTGTGTGTGCTGTTATAGCTCCTCATAGAGGACAATAACCATGTGCAAACGTCTGCAGGTAGAATACAGAGGAACTAGAAAGTACTTCTGCAAGAAAGAGATTGGTGACTTTTTTTATAGATGGAATAAAAAAAATAGCACAAACTCTTCGATAGATTAACTCCCTGCGGGATCAAGTGATGTCACTTTTTCTCTTCTGACTGATTTATGATGTCATCAGGAGGAGGGGCAACTTGCAAACTGATGCTATACATCCATATTCTGCAGCTTGTAGTCTTCTCTATCTATGCTACATGCTCGAATGCATTCATGATACACAACAAAGACAGTTCTGCTCTTTAGGTGAACTAATGGTCTAAGAGTTTACACACGCCTGCTAGGCTCATTTTAGGTGTCATTTATTTAGACATTTTCTCCACTGAGTTGAACACATCAGCAGAAAATCCCTTCACAACGCCTGTACAGAAAAGTGGTATCTCCTGAGCATGTTTAATCTGTGTCCAACCAGATTAGATTTCACTAAACGGTCCTCATGGTCACCTCCTGTGTCATTAATTTGAGCCGAAACACAGATTCACCGCAGCAGATAAGATAATGTTAATTATGGGCTTTTAATTAGGAAGTGAATTAGATTAGTGAAATACAAAACTGGAGAGTCATTGCAAACAATCAAATAAACAAAGAGTGGATGAGAAGAGGAGTTACAGCACACAGTATCAGTGTGTGGCGTTCCCCTCAGTTCACAGTAACTTCTTTGTACATTCAGCTGGAGCTGGAGCTGACATAAACTTGTGCTCACTTTTTTTGTATTCTGCAGTGTGTTAAATCCCTGAAAGTGTGTTTGTATATTCATTCATCATCCATAATACAATCATTGTAAACAATACAGACAAAACACAATCTTATATTAAGTAGTGAGTGAGCAGGCCTAGACAGAAGAACACTGCATTTAAAGTGCAGGTATAAAATGTAAAGCTGGTGCAGGGCATCACCAGCATCTGCAGCAACAGTGACTTCCTGTCTTTGGTGTTTTGATAGATATGAATGCTGTTTTTGAAGCTTTATCTGCACCCAGCACAAGAGAGAGTCTGTTTAATCCCTGCAGGCTCCACAGCCGCCGTGTGATAGTACTATCAGATTCATGCACAACACTGATGGCTGTAAACAACAAAAACCTTTTGCATGACATTTCACTCCTTCCATGTTTTTGTTGTGTCAAAAACTTGAACATGTGATTTCAGAGCTACATGGACGCAATCGCATTAGTGTTTGTCTCTGCTCCTGTTTGTGATAAGAATAACATGCAGACTGAGCGTAACAAAGAGAGCTTAGTTCTCGTGTTGTCCTCTCTCTCTCTTCTGCAGGCTGAACTGTTTAAACACATCCTTTTAAGAGTTGCCAATCGTTAGCAGAGCGTCGTTTTATAGAAGATTTAATTAAAGCTGTTAAATCAACCCAATCTAAAGGGAAGCGTTCAGTTCCAGAGGAAATGCTTTAAACATTTACATGTTAAAATGATGCAAATACATATTGTACCGCTACAATGAGCCTGATACTGCCAGAGAAGTTTGAGTTCCTTCATCCAGCGTTAGTTCCCTGATGCTGACCACAGCTGCTGGTTTTCTGTTCCACAGTTGGCTGCACTTCAACTGAGAAACAATCATGTGCTGCTGTAAACTCTTTTCCACTCTTGATATTAAGCCAAAAAAAAGTTTTCTAGTTTTTCTTTTTAGATTTTTATTGTTTGATTTCTGCCCTGCCTCCAACACAGTGAAGGTTAATGGAGTTTGAAAACTACATTAGTCCAACCATAGGACACAGCAGTGTGCTTGTTACTGCAGATTTGATACTGTTCAAAGAATGTGCGTTCCACTTCAGTGGTTTTGTTGCCCTGAGTTTTGCCTCTCAGGCTGCAGCCTCTCTCACCAATCATCCGGTTGATGGCGTAATTAGAAAAGTGTTACAAAGTGGATAAATTGACCTACAATTAAACAGATTACAGCATTTTGTCCTCTTGGAAATTTGACAAAAACAAGTTTAAAACAAATGGGCGCTCGGATAACTCGTGTGGTTCTTTTGAAGGCTAATCGCAGTCAATGTTGTATCCCAGCCAGTCCTTTGCTGCATGCCATCAGAGTCTCAAAGTGAGTGATGAAAACCTGAGATCAGTCACTCAGGATGATCACTGCTCAAGGTTTTCAGAATTATAACAAAAGTTACACATATAGAAATGCAGGAAGTAGCTGTATCTTTTTATTCCCCAGCCCTGCCTTTAATTAAACAATTTTAATACGATTTTAAACTCTAACTCTGCACTGTAGCTTTGAACTCTTTTTATATATTTACTTCAATTAATTTAATTTGAATTATTTTTATTTGAACATATATTCAGATTTAATAATTTCAGTGATTTAAAAAATTTCTATTTTAATGTTTCTTTTCTTTCCTCTGTCATGATTGTTGTTGAAATGTGCTATATAAATAAACTTGCCTTGCCCTCTGCATAATATATCATCATTCATATATCTAACTTTTCACCTCTCTTTCCCTGCTGTCTCTAACAGGTTATGGTCACAACACTCCTCTGTCAGACCCTGGAAAAGTGTTCTCCATCATCTATGCCCTGATCGGAGTCCCCTTCACCATGCTGGTGCTGACGGCCTGCGTGCAGAGGCTCATGTACCCTCTGGTCCTCGCTCCCGTTGGCCGCCTGCAGCGTTCGGGCATGGAGCCCCGGCCCGCCACCGTCCTCCACTTCCTGTTGCTGCTGGTTCTGGTGGTGTTGTTCTTCTTCGTGGCGCCGGCGGCCGTGTTCAGCGCGGTGGAGATGACCTGGTCTTTCTTGGACGGCATCTACTTCTGTTTTATCTCGCTCTGCACCATCGGGCTGGGGGACTTTGTTCCAGGGACGCAACCTACACAGAAGTACAGATCCCTGTACCAGGTCGCTGTCATGGGTGAGTGAAGAGGATCAAATGTTCCTCAGAGATCAGGAATATATCTTTAATGAAGTCAAAAGTTCAGTTAGACGATTCCAAAACCAAGAAAACTCACTTTGAGTCATAACTGGTCTTTTAAAGTTTGGCACAACAGTCAATCCTTTTTCTTCCATCATCTGTTTCTGTCTGCGTCCATCTAATGTCTATCGTAGTGTCTTTATGCGGCCAATTTATTTTTATTTTAGAAGATTCCATAGAGAGTTTGAAGTCTTGTGAGTTAAGTCTGAATGTTTCTGCAGTGTCACAGTTCCTGCCTCACACACTTCTCCTTTAAGGCTATATAGGCGATGTGCATCATTATGTTTGATGAGTAGGTGTTGTCTCATCATAATGGCTTCACATTGACGTCCATATTAGTATCTGTTGAGAGCGGTCAGTCCTAACCAATTAGTTTAACCTTTTGTCTTAATTAACCACAGAGTAAAGTGTGCAAAGTCTCACTCACATGTGTCATTTAGCACGGGCCTGTTTCAAGCCATCACAAGTGTCAACTTCCTCTCACTGCACTCAGTTATGGTTCAGTGCACACTCCCTGCACACTCCCTGCACTCACACACACACTGTTGAGTGCTGATTTCTGAGTAAATAGATCCAGGTAAGAGAAACAAACATCTTCACTGTGTTTGTGTTGAGTCAGTCAAGTGGAAAGTTTTCCCCTTGGCTTCTTTTTTACTGGTTCTTTTTTTTTTAATCTCAGTGTCTGTCATCTAGTCTGATAATATTAGAAAAAGAATCTGCCAATGTTCCTGAGCAGCTGTGGGTCATTTAATTGAACTAATCCTGCCAAAAACACGATAAATACCTTTTAAAACAAACGTACTAATCAGCTCTGCAGTGTGTTATCAGAACAGAAACATTTTAAAGAATACTCACAGGATGTTTTGTCGACTTACACTAAATATAAACGTATCTTTTTGTGTCCACAAACACTCTACAGGGCAGTGTGAAGAAGGATCCTTGAAATTTAGAAACAAAGCAAACACCCACGAGCTAACCTGAGTTCAAGCAGACCAAACAAGTGACTATGCTGAACCATCTGTTACCAAAAACAATGCACTGATGAGCCTGCAGCCTCCACTTCATTTCGTAGAAATCATAATTTATTTGTAGGTTAATGACCACACACACCCTCTAAAATATCCACCCTTCATTCAGAAACCACTGTCAACACAGGTTTCACCCCTCCTATTGTAAGTTCACTGCAGTGTTGATTATAAATGCAACACACACACTGTGATAAAAGACGTTCTGAGTAACATGACACACAGTGAGTCTGGTGCGGTTTTGTCCTTGGAGGCTCACACTGGGCTGATGCATGCCTGCAGAGTTGGAGATGAGAGCAGGTTATCAGTGTGGTTTTCCTGCAGAGACACAGAGATGCAGTTTAGATCACATTGTCCTCGCCCAAAAGGACGTCATCATCATCAGTCTGCTGAAAAAACAAATACTCATTTCCTTCTTTAAGAGGAAGAAGGCATGACGTGCAGTGTTTTGAAAATACAGCTTTTATTACTTGAGACTTGATGTAATGACAGGACAGGCATGACAAGAAGGATTATCATTATGTGTGCAGATTGTACTATGCTGCTCACACAACCGAGTGTGTCCTGCTCTGAGGGAAGCAGCTGACCTTCTCAGACGTGCATGCCGTCTCAGTTCTCACCTCTGATGTAAAAAGTTGCACCTTCCACTGCTTCTCTTTTCTCGGTAGTCGGAGGCCGATATGTCAGTACCCAGAAATGAAACTGCTCTCTGAATGTCTCAGTTCTCTGCACTGCACTCGATTAGAATCAATAGGTATTTGAAGAGAATTTCATAAAAAC
This sequence comes from Labrus bergylta, assembly GCF_963930695.1. Taxonomy (NCBI): domain Eukaryota; kingdom Metazoa; phylum Chordata; class Actinopteri; order Labriformes; family Labridae; genus Labrus; species Labrus bergylta. Next base: position 26,660,585 of record NC_089205.1, read on the forward strand.
AGAAATTCAGTTATCCCACAGGTCTGAGTGATAAATATTTGCCTTCTGATCATTTTGATCAAACCTGGAGATGAAGGTTAAAATTATAGAGTGAGACTTTTATTATTATCATTATCATGGTTTTAAGCCAGTAGGTGTGGCATAGTGAATGTCAGTGTCAGGATTTAAGGAAGAAAATCTGGATTAAAATGAAATGTCACAAAATATCTGAAAGCAATACATTTTATTTAACTCTGTTTTCCTGTGAGAATGAGTAAAGTGCTGCTGTTTTCTGGAGGCTCAAATTCAGCAGAACATTAGGGTAATAATGGGATAAATAAGTCGAACTCTTAAATGTACTTTTTATCCAAACATTTTATTTTGGTCTTTTTTCCTGTGATATTTGTCAGTTTAGCGCTTCTGTAGAAAACAACTCAAAGGCTACAGAAGTGTTTTCCATCACTCTTAAATCCTAAATTCTTTTGAATTAATTGTTTAAAACATTAAAGAGCCCAGATGTGAACACATTAATTAATTAATTAATTAATTAATTAATTTTTGGAGTAAAGACAATGAATAAAAGCAGAAAATTAGAGATTCACACTTCAGTCATCAGATTCCTCCCTGTTTCATGTTTCCATTCACTTTTTAATGTATTGACTTGTTGTGTGACTGCTAAAGTCCCCGACTGATTGCTTCAACTGAATGTGAATTGATGATCCCCAGCGGAGTAATCATGCAGATCCTCTGACTTTTCCACAAAGCGACAAAATGAGGTTGACATTTGAGTCTGCAGCCAAAAGGCTCAGAAACTGTTGGATAGATTCTCATGACTTTTTTCTTCCAGCTTTGTCATTGTAAGCTTTGCCTGAGACAGAGCTGCTGCAGCGTATGTGGACTGCTTAGTCCTGTTAGAGAGACATGTTTGTGATATTTTTAGACTTTCTTTGCCACATCAGAGACGGGTTTTTATCAGAAATCTAGCAAAAATATCATGTGAGTCATTTTTCATCTGTTCTTCGATGAGTCACGATGCTAATTCATTTTAATTTCCTCCCTGCAGCAAGGCTACATCTACAAATACAAAGTGAAGTGTGCGTGCATTTTGGCTTTTTAATGTCTATTTGTAGCACGTCATTTGAGTATGAAATCAGGAACAGAATAAATGTGTTGCTGCAGATGTACTGAGACTCCTAACGAAGTTTACCAGCCTGACAAGATGAACAGGAAACACATATTAGTCTGGAAACCACCATGGTGTATTGCCTACTAAGATTCAGATACTATTGTAAATGTGCTTTTCATAAACCACTGGATCCAGCTGTGTCACATGACGGAGGTTGGGTCTCTTGTTGTTCAGCCTCTGTGCGGGTGTTTCCTCTCTAATTGAATCCGAGCTGGAATGACCTTTTTGTCTCAAAGTAGACATGCTGTTGTTTTGTCCCCGGCTCTACAGAAGGTCTCTGACAAACAGTTTGTACGTCAATGGATTTAATTAACAAACAAGTCAAATTCACCTTTAATAACTTTGCTGTCAAATGGAAAGTGTTGGTATCAAACTTTGGGTTTCTGAGGATTTAAAAATATTGAAACCACAGTTAGGCTGTTGTGATTTTACTGACATGATGGAAGTAGCTGTGTTTTCCTCCGTGTCCTCAGATAATCCTTTGAGTTCAGGTTGGAAGGAGTCCCAACAGTTCACACAGAGCAGCCGTGTTGTGTTTTTTTCTCATCCTTCAGGCTTTATTATATAATGATGATGATGATGTAGGTCGAGTCAGATTAACACAAACAGTCCCTGAAGGTTCTGAGGAGGATTAGTGACTGACTGAAGGAAGTGGCGTCTGGTTCTCACAGCCTGATGAAATGACGTCTTGTAAAAGTGATCAGGATGTAAAATCATTCTAGTTTATAAACTCCTCTATGCTGGAGTGGAAATTAAATGAAGACGAACCTCTGGTCTGTGTTTTATATCTGTAATATCCAACAGTAGGAACAAAAAGCTTTTTATTCAGAGAAGTATGTAGCTTGTATTGCTCTGATCTCATGTGATAAAAATAACTGAAGAATTTCCCCCTTTAATCTCATTACTGAAAGCCTGAAATGGACGGTAGGAGTGAGTCTAGAAAATGACATTTCCCCAGAACCTTTAAGGAATTTTACTTTACCGGCATATTAGTATAACAGACGTGTGGTCTACAGTTTCAGATTGTTGAATTCTCAGAAAGAATAAAATATGAAGTCAAGGCTTTAAAATGACGGCCAATTTCAACATTTTGACAAAATACAAAGCTCTCATTTCTGTCTATGATTTAATAAGTGGTCGTTTAGGCTTGTTCATTATTATTGTCCAACATGAATTTATGCTATGGTTGTCAAAATGTTAGTTACTTTGATACTTTTAAATACCATGTGTTTCTCTGTTATTTGAATGATCAGTAGTATCAAACATCAACAATATAGAAGCCTTAAAACATCTTTAAGATTGGAAGTCAAAAGCTGCTGTGAGTAAGAGAGAGAGAGAGCACAGTGCAAATGTTTTTGGGCAGTTTAGACGATGTACTGGAGTTTTGTTTTTGTTTTTTTTAGTATTTTAGAACAATAAATTACCCAATATGACGTTCCCAGTACTTTTTTTTTTGCTGGGTATTGATATCATTCAATTTTTAGCAGTATAGTATCTTTGTTTAAATTCTGGTATTGTGGCAAACCCAATCTGGATGGATAGATTCTTTATTGACTCGGAGGGAAATGCATCCAGTAGCAGCTTACAAAAACATGCATTACATGAAACATTTGTAACATCTAACAACGCCCGCTGTCCCTCCTCCATATGTTTATATTAACCCCAACCCTGAGATTTAAAGAAACCCCTTCATGTACCAAACTTAAAATTAGACCTATACCAAGAGGATTGACATAACCAGTGCAGTGCACTACATACAATGTAAACTTGTTCTTTATGTTATGCTATGAAAAGCCCTAAATATGTTGAAAGTCACTCAACATAACAATGACAGGAAAAGCTTGAAGAAGCAAGCTGTTGTTTTGAGGTTTTTCCACGGCACATGACAGCTCAGCATGTCTACAGCTGCTGAAGAGCAAATATTTAAGGCTGGTAGTTTTGAAGTTTGGACGGTCAAAGTCCTGTTTTTGTCATGTGGTGATGAGTTATAAATAAAACTAAAACAGTAAAAGATTTTACTTGACTCTGCAGGTTTAGACTTTAGAGGTTAATCAAAGAACAGTGATTCATTATATAAGGAGTGATGAGGGAAATATAGGAGGAAATGTTTGAATATATAGCCTCCAGGTGCTGACCTGCATGTCTCAGGATTTCCCCTGCATCACTGACTGCCCTCCCTCAGAGTCTGTACAGGTCTGGATCTGAGGCCTCTGTAATCCTTGGCCTACTTGTTATGAGAGTCTGTTGTCCAGGACCTGGTGTCTGAGGTTCTGGAGGAAAGTTAAGTGCACACATGTGACTGAAGAAAAGCACATGGCTTCTGTGAAAGGCAAACACAAGAATCAGAGTAGAAATAACAAACGCCGAGTCCAGCGGATTGTCTCAGCTGTGGCGCCATCTTGAGGACACTTTTGTCACTTTTTGGGGGAAGTCGATAAATTAAACACATTTTATCCCTCAGCTCTTCACAGACGATATTTTCAAAGATTTAGAAAACACAAACACTCTTAGCATTGACTTGATTATAAAGTATTCTGTCCTCTCTTTGATCATACCTTTTAAAAAAAAGAATATTGCTTCTTATTTCATTTTCTTTGTTAATATATACTTATACAAAGATCAAAATTGAAGTAACCTCAAATAAAGTTAGAAAGAATTGTTTCATTGAGGTCAGTGTCACCTGTGGGTGCACTCCTGATCAGCTCAGTATGTGGTTTCTTACACATTTCTTCCATGAGTATCAAAGTTAGACAAAATAAACCCTTCTATCAAAACGCTTGTGGCTGAACCCGAAGGGGAAAAGTCATCAGTTATACTTAGACCTGATCTTTTTATTTTTAAAGGTTTACTGCAGATATCTGGCAACTTCCTGTTTGATTATTAGCAGAAAGATAAAATGTCATACCTGTACAGTATTTATGTATCTTACCTTTTCATTGCATCGTAAAAAGCACAGTTAGATCTTTCTGTAAGTTGTGTTGTGCAAAAGAAAAGTGACTTCCTGCAGGTGTTTTCAGAGAGGCCTCCAGTGCTGTCAGCCTGTAATCGTCTGACTGAAACCCAATGCATTTCTCGGACAAGTTCTTTGACCATTTTACCCGAACATTTTCTTAGAATTCTCCTTAATGTCCATTGACTGTATTTAAATATGTACAGCCAAACCCCCTCTCGATGGGCGCTGGCATGTTGCGCCGTTTGACGTCATTGGGAGACATAAAATGGATCTGGCTGGAGGAGCTGCAGTGTTTACATCACACCCCTTTTTCTAACTTACCCCCAGGTCCGTACAGTCCACAGCAGAACAGATGAGTTTGTCGTTTTGAAGCAGACACTCACAGTTAGGGAAAGGTAAAAGCTTTTAATCCAGGTTTTAGATCCTGTTTTATAGCATCCAAGAACTAATGACAACAATCAGTGTATGATTAGACATAAGATGACAGAAACCATGTTTGACTGTTTGTATTTTTATTTAAAGTTTGCTGCATGTTCTATCCGTTAACATAGAGTAGGGTTGATGATATATGCTGCAGCAGGATTGGCTTCACTTCTCGTAGCACTTGTGCTGTCCATCTTTATTCAGTGTGATTACCGATACCCCCTACAGCTAATAGCTGCCCATACACGTTCAAACCCCTGATCTAGTATTTTTGAATCTGTGAAAATTGTCTTTGCAGTAGCATTTTTCTACATTGTTCCTAATGACCTTCACCCGTCTCTTCCCTCTCTTCCTCCAGTCTACCTGTTCGTTGGTCTGATGATGATGTACCTCCTGCTACGCACCTTCCACAAAATGGCCGACCTGCACGGCCTCACCACCCTCCTGCAGCTGCCGCGCTGTGAGGAGACTGACCTGGACGAAGAGAGAGAGCCCATTGTTGAGAACGGACAAAGGAACCCGACGCCCCCTTTCGTCACAGGAAAAGAAGACGGCAGACCCCTGGAGCCGGGATCACAGCTGACATACAACACCATCAACAAAGGCTGAGCTGAGGGGGACGCAGAGAAGGAGAAAAAGCAGCTCTACCTCCGTCGACCTATTGGGCTTGAACTGGTGATTAAACACCCGGACTGGTTGGGCTGAATCTGAATTCTTGTCTTAATCGTTTCATTCTTGACATCTGTTTGTGAGAGGCGAGCAAAATGAGGGATTGAGACGAGTGTTGAGATTCAGCCTTTGTGTGTGTGTGTGTGTGAGAGCACCAACAAACACCTTACATCCCTTAATGCACACGAGAGGACTATCAGAACTCGACTACGGCAACCCACCTAGGCAAAAAGGCACATGTTGCTTTTCCTCAGCACTGGTGTAACTGCGGTGTGTCCACAGCTTCAGTGTAGCACATGATGGGCTCAGACTTTGGACACTGGTTTGTTGCTTTCAGGTCACTTTGTACTTTTTTGTTCCACTGGTTTGGGTTACAAGTTCAGGACTGTTTTATTGATCTGGAACGATAACTGTCAAACCGTCTGCAGTTGCACTTAACCATCTGAACCTTACCAGACCAATACTGGCGGTTTGACTTCTTCCAGTTATTTTTCACATTTGCACATTTTGACTGAAACCCCCCCCCTTAGAAAACTGTTCAGACTGTCCAGTCAGAATATAAGCAGTTTTGGCTTTTATTTGTTTTTGCACAACTTGAATCCATCTTCCCAAGCGTGCACGATCACAGCTGCAGTGCCTTTAAAATAGTTCAAACTTGTGTTCACTTCCTTAAAGACTAGTTTTATGAAGACCTCTGCTGAACACTTCAAACACAAGACTTTCACGAGAATGTGTTCTTCAGAATAAAAGGAAATAAAAAAAAAAAAAAAAAAATCTGAGGACCTGAGGTGTTTCTTTAGGGTGATTGAGGGTCTGATAAATCCACCAGAATAAACCTTTGAAATGCACTTTAATGTTCACAACAGTTCAATGCCAACTGAGCTGTAGTCGAGTGAAGTGGCTGATCATAACCTGATGTTGTAAAATGTTTGGATGTAGTTTAGTGATGTTTGTGTATTCATGTTGAACCACCGTTCATTTAAAAAAAACATGTTTGCTGTTATTTTTCTTAAAGCATGTCAAACTCATCTTCACTCTGACACGTTTACTTTTAGCAGACAATGCAAAGAATCAATGACTGAATTTACTTCTGGTTTCCTCGAGGTGCTCTTATACTCTTGAAGTGGGAGAGCATTCAAGTCCTGTACTAACCAGCATCCACTTTAAATAAAATAATGTGACATGGTTTGTATTATCCTTGATTGCTTTCCTGGATGAAATAAATACAAAGACTTCATTTTCACATTTTATTAAAAACATCAGTAAAAGTGAACAGATCTTTTGTCTTTAAAAAAAAAAAAAGTCTAAATACACAGTATCTCAAATTCAAAACATAACTTTAAAATATTTTTAAAGAAAAGAAGTTAATACAGTACTTGAATACACCATTAGTGAATTGTAAGTTATGGAATATCACTTATAAATAGTTAGGGACTGCAGCCCAGCTATTCAGAGAGGACGCGTTGATGCATCGACAGAACGTGTGCCGCCTCAAACATTTCCCCCAAACGTTTCTCATCATGCATTTTAACAGTGAAGGTTCATATACTCATCTCAACATCTAGAAAACAACTTTAGAGATTATTTCAAACATATAAAAGAACACGTACAAGGACCCGATTATGTGGGATCAAAGAACATTTTGGCCGTACACATGTAACAGGACCACTGCATACTAAAAACAGTAACAAACAAACCACATGCTCCCATGAGATGCATATGAGTAACAAAAAAAGTGCAAGAATTCTGATGTAAACCAGACAAAACATGTCAACTCCATAAAACGTCAAAACTGATGTGCAAGTAGAGTTCACAGGAGGTCCGAACCATCTGCACGTGGCTCAGCATGTACCTGAAACCCAAACCAGGACCGATCAGTAATAAAAAAACATCTTGATGACGGAGGCTGTTGCTCAGTGGTTGTGATGATTTGTGTAAAATCAGTAAACTCAAACTGCAGAGCACTTATTTTAGTTTCACTCCTTAGTCCATTGGCTGAGTCATTTTAAGGATTGTTGTTCCTCTTAATGAAACTGCATCATAATAAAACCCCTTTACTTTGTCACAGATGGTAGTTAAGGGGCACATAGATAATAGTTAAAGTTAACCTGCAAGAGTCAAACACATGAAAGGTCTTATAACTGAACTAAACATGTTTTAGGATTTCTTCAAGCCAAAAAACCTGATTTAATAAATGACTCAAGTTCTTTCCTTCGTGCTCCTACTTTTTCAAATCCAAACATGACCTTTAAACTTTCAGATAAATGTGAGGTTAAAGGATTTCTTCACAGAAGATTTGACCTATAATGTTACTGTTCAGACCAACAAATACCAAATCACATTCTTTCAGAACTCATTAACATTTGAGACTTTTTAAAGGGGATCTTTCAGATTTGTCTCTGCACGTTCAGTCAGTTTAAAAAAAAATAAAAAAATCAGACAGTTCACAACTGGCTGTTTTTTTCTGCTTGGGATGTTCAGTATGAACGCTACATTACCTGAAGCTGTGATGCATTTGACAAACTTTAAGGCAACAGTGAAATGATTTTCTATCTTCTTCAGTTTTCTAATTAAGCGTCTGCCTTCCATAGATTCAGTCAGATGAGTCATGCAGGAACTGTAGTAAACACTGACTCACTACTTACAAAGAAAGAGACACAACCAAAGCTGGCTCACTACTACCCCCATTCACTGTGGGCCAGAAAACGGAAACCCTTCAGGCTGCTAAAAAAGTCAGATGCATCACAGCTTCTCATGATAACCCACCTCTGGAGTGTTTACTGTCCAAGACATCAACACTTTCTGATTTCAGGAGGCCATAATACAATAATTCATGAGCAGTGTATAAAAACAAGAAAGTGAATATTTGACAGGTTTGAAAATGTTGTATTTTTCCTCGAGAACAGTTTTTGTCCACAACTAACCGTGTCCAGGATACTTCCTGAACTTCCTTAAGTTTGACCAGAGCTCAGGACTCCACCAGGATCTCCATCAGATGTTCCAGCTCAAATCCGTCTTTTACATGATTTTGAGCAGAGAGGGCTGGTGAAGAAAATGATGATGAGGAAGTTGATGAGGAAGACAATGGGCTGAACGAGGAGAAAGAAGGGAGGCACTTCAGGTTCTGGTTCAGGGAGAGGGGGAAAGTGTGCGAGGGGGACACTGACGACAAAGGTGGCAGATACCTTAAAAGCTCATCGCCAGAAACATATCCACCTCCGCTGCCACAGAGCCCGAGCACACACATATCCCTCTCAAGCAGGGACGTGTCTATATCCTGAAACAGATTCTCTACAGTGAGATCACTGAGGTAGCTGGACGCTGCCCTGCACTCTTCCTGCTGCTCCCAGTTTCCCCCAAAATCTCTGACTCCCTTGACCCCAGCCACACCTCCCTCAGAGAGCCCCGACAGGTTCTCCAAGGACCTGAGAGGTGTGCGTGGAGCTGCCTGTGCGCTCCCATCTATGGTGCAGTCCAGTGCAGTGAGAATTGAGGAGATGGCGGCAGAAAGGGAGAAATCAGAATCAGTGGACATTGATCCCCAGTCCTCATCATCGTCTTTTAAAGGCAGAGGGACATTTGAGGCACTCGAGAGGCCGTGTGTTATACACCTACTTGCAGCACAATTTGACATGTTATTAAGAGGAACAAGAGGGCAGTTTGCAAGAGCCGAGTGGCTGTTAGAAGAGCTACAAGGGGGTTGTAGCTCTTCTTCCAAGTCTACAGAGGGCGTCCTACAAGCCTCCAGGCTGACCTGCCGCAGTGTGTTTGCTATAAGAACAGACCTCCGCAGGCTGGGCTCAGGTAGCTCCTGGCCTCGCTGATACTTGTTCATGGAAACTGAGAATACAAACTGACGCTGGGTCTCCCAGCAGGGGCTGCTCCTGTCTGAAACCTCAACGTCCTCTGGAGGGTGCTTACGCTTCTGCCCCTTCATGATCATCTCTAAACCTATGGAAGACAAGACATAGACTGTTAAAGTGACTTGAATTATATCGCATATACTGTCAAAATTTTGATGTGAGAAGAGAACCCATAAATCCAATCAAATGTCGTCATTCGAGAGTAAGTTGGGATCATAATTGTTGAGGCTTCTCAATGATAAGGAGGATATTCCTGCTTTTAAAAACATTTCAGATAGATAGATACTTTATTGATCCCGAGAGAAATTCAAATCATCCAGTAGCAGGTTACAAAGACGAACATGACATGAAACATTTGTTACAAATTAAACCGCAAAACCGACGCCCCCCCTCACATACATATATATTAACCCGAAAAAGAGATTTAAAGAATACCTCTAGATGAATCAAACTTAAACCAGTGCAATTAAAAAATAGACTTGAAATGTACACAACCCGTGCAGGGATAAAAAATATATGTGCAATTTAAAACAGTCAAAATGACTGCCTTGGTCTTTCTAGTGTTAAACAGTTGAGGGAAAAAATCTGTAAATAGACCTGAATATAAAAAATAAGAATAAAAAAGTGTTGACCTTCTGAAGTCGTGTTGTTTATATATGTACAGCAATGTATAAAAAGCAGATAGTGCAGAGTTATCAAAAAACAGACATTAAATAACAGGCAGTGCAAACATTAAATGAAAAGGTGCCATGTAAGTAATTGAGGTGATTTCTGGACTGTTGGTCCATCCATTAAAACATCATGTGGCCTGACAGCTCGTGGTGAAAAGTGCCCTGTTTTTATATTTCTGCCATTTAATCAGAAATAAAATATTCATTGAAAGACAGAAAGAGACAGTCAGGTTACATTTGGACTATTTGAACTGCTTATTGTGACAGGTGACCAAGAAATGTTTGACATAAGAAAAACTCACTTAAAGTCTGATGAGACTTATCATTCACAGGTAAGTCTTAAACACCTTTAGATGTTTTTAATGCTCTGGTTGTTTTTTTTATTTTTTATTAGGTGATGCAGAACAATACAAGAGGAGTGAGAGACATGACAAGAGCAGTAGTATGTAGGAGACAGGGGAGACACCACGATACAATGCACAGCATAGACAGACAGTGTGTGTGTGTGTGTGTGTGTGTGTGTGTGTGTGTAAAATTCAAATGTATGCTTGTATTTTTTTTTCCCTTTCATTTTTCAGGTCACATTTTTCTCTTTCTTCTTTCCTTCATTCCATTTTTCTTTTATTTATTTTTTTCCTCCTTTTTCTATTTAATGCTCTGTTTGATACAATCTTTAAATAATTTGCAAATAATTTTAATTAAATAATAAAGACAAATTAATCTGAGATCAGGAATATACCCACCTTAGTTTAAAACACGGTTAACAGTAATAAATAATATTTAAAACTGGTCTTTTTCTAGACTATTTAAATCTACTCTCTGGATGTTGGGGGTTGTAACGTTGAGTCTCATCGTGTAGGAGGGAAAAATACATCTTCAAAACCGAAGCCAAAATGGGCTTAAACACCCTTAAAATATCTTAAGAAAGGACACAAAACGATAATAACGACGATACAGCTTGAAATTGATGGTAAACTTTAACTTTAAGTCCATTTGTAAAGTAAGAGAAGAAACCAACCTGTTGAATCACTTCCCGTCTCTCCTCGGTGAGTTTAGAAGAAAACGTTGCCAATAGTTACTGTGTCTTAAAAAACTGCCTCCACTTCGACACAAACAGATAATTAATGTCACACGGTTAACTCCAGGGACACTAAAATGTTTAAACATTTAAACATTTAAAAATTCAAACTCAAGCTAAAAGCTACAGCCTTGTTTCGCCGACTGAATGAGCCGACCCTCTCTGGCTCTCCCGCCCGTGATTTTAAGTTTTACGCCAAAACGTTTACAGTGGGGGCTGGGTGTATCGAAATGCATCATGGGAAGTGAAGTTTATGTAAGCCGCATACCATCACATCCATAAAACCGTCAAAAACTGCTTTAAACTCACATTAAATGATGCATGTGGAAAAATGTTAATATAAAATCAGATTATTATATTATTTAACCCTTTAAAAGTGTTTTACCATCGACCAGACGAGGTTATTGAGTTTGTTATTATGTAATTGCATAGCACTAATTCCTAAATGATTACATCACCGATATAGAAGAGGGATTCCCATACGCAATATGCCTTTGAACATAAAGTACAATAATGTCATTTTTTAGATATTTATCCTACAGTTATTGTTTTTACAATAAACTTTTCTAATCTCACTTTTAATATGAGGGCGGTTTAAGAAGATATTAAGCCACTGAACCGATCAACAAATCCATAGAATTATAGGGATTTAAAACTACAGTACTGTCAATTTCAAAACGATAACTTTGGAGAAATCTTTTTTTATTATTAGGTTTTAAAGCTACATGTCCACAGGAAATGTGTAGGTGTTTTAATAAAAGTTGCAGCTGTCCTAATGTGTAATATCAATCAGAAGAAGAATATTTTACCTACAATGTTCTTCAGAGATGAAAATGGTCAGTAAACACAACTTCTCTTGTCACCCTCATCAAGCTTTTCTGTGTTTTATTTAAATTCCAGTACTCGACTTCATGAAAACCGGCGTTGGTTAACTTGAAAACAGATTTAGCTTCCTCCTCGACCTGTGTATTGGACGGTGGAATGAACATAAAGAAACCATATCATTAAATAGCTTCCGGAAGTCTCTTCAAAATAAGAACATTTTGTGCGTGTGGTCATGTGGTTTGTGTTTTTCCTCTGTAGTTAAACCAGCTTTGGCAACAGCTACAAGGTTTTTTTTTATTCGTGTTGAGTATTTGTAAATGTTTGAATATAGTGTTGGGTTTTAAGATGTTATAGCGTAGCGGTATAAAAATAGCTTAACTAAATGATAAAAGCCAGCTCTTATTCTGAATGAAAGCACTTCTGATTTCCGGGATTATGCTGCCCATGCTTGGTCAACTTGATAAATCTTTGCTATTGGGCAGTTGCACAACAGCTCCACATGCCATTCATCTGACTTACTGGTTGTCCTTTACATGAGAGACCCACATGAGGTGACCTGCAGGACACAGACGAGGGACCGCTCAGACCCTGTCACATATTTTGACCCAAAATATAAACAAAATGGGATCCATTTATAGATTTAAAACAGGGACAACCATTACTAACATTCCTTAAAACCTGCATGGTTTTGATATATATGTATCTGAACCAAATGTAACTTTAACATGTATAATATGAATATGCCTGATCCTTTTATTGTTGCGTTATAACTGTTTTATTTATTTATTTCAAGGTGATAAAAAAATGCAGCCCCATCAATAAAATAAATGGATTTTTTTAAGAATGTGTGTTTTCTTCAAAGGTATTAGTTAACTTTTAACAAGTGATTGATTTAAGAAAAATCCCAATACAAAAAAATCTCTCCTGACCTGCGGACCTCTCTGTCACCACTTCAGAGGTTATCACTCTTAATGAAATACTAACTGTCACAATCTCACTTTGGAGCTCTCACAGCCAACATATTGCAGGTATATTTTATTTATAATTGAAGACACATGAGCCTGACATTCTCACATGGTTATCACTCTTATTCTCACAGTAAACATACTTCCATTTGAGCAGGATGTGAGTACACAGCTCACTTTGTTCTATTACTCAGTTTTTAATGTATATCACTGTATCAAATTGTGATGTACTATTTTCATCAGTGTTGTTGTTTTGTTACTCAGGCAACAACCAGCCTGCAGCTCTGCTCGTTCATGAGACAGTGTTCGTTCTGCACATCATTTTTAAAATACTGTCTTTTATTTTCAACAGCTAAAAAAAACACACAGGCCTGCTTTGAATCAGAGCAGTGAAGTGCTGCATCACACAATATTAAAATCCCCCCCCCCCCCCACCGGAGCTGACGAGGAAACTGAATAAGTATAAAGAAAACTTTGATAATTGTATAAAATAAAAAATAAAAAATCCAGACACAAGAAAGAAACAGGATAGTAGTTTGAAACATGTTTTTTTTTTCTCCAGTGTCTTTTGGTGGTAAAATAAAATTGTGGGTAACGGGAAGAGACACAAACCCCTCGGCTGTCCAGAGGGGGTCAGCATTGTGTTATTTAAGATCATTTATACTCTCCCCAGACTCCCACAGTCTTGCCATCCCACTCTGTGTTGGACAGACACTGGACAAAGAAATGTCCCAGGTCGAGTGCAGAGATGGCTCTTCCTTTCGGCATGTTCTCTGACGCCATGTAACTCCTCGTCAGAGGAAGATCACCTGGAGGGAGCGAGACAGAAAGAAAAAAATACATGAGATACACATAAGCAATAATACCATATTCAGTTATTTCTACCTGTTGTTAAAGGATATAGAAGCTATTAATCATAATTAAATATAATGTTTGATTCATTAATAACATAAAAACAAATATATTCACATCAAGAACCATGTGCATGGCTGAGAGTTTCTTCTCTGTGTAACATGTATTTTAGTAAAAGACGCTGATTGCTGTATTTGAATGAAAATCTTGTATTTTGTTATCTCGATGAAGGTTGCAAAACTCTAATATGTAATATGTGTGACTGAAGATGTTTTCTGTTATTTCTAAAAGCTGATTACAGAGAGATAAGCAGACTAGTTACCAAATGTATTTTTAAATTTTACTGTCAGAGCAAATCCATACAAAGTAATTTTGATGTCACGATAAGAAAACCTTCAAGGGATTTAATCACTAAACCCTGTGTTAATATGGTGTAACTTGCGGTCCCTTAGTCTTAAACACGTGTTATCATATTAGGTTTCCACAGCTTTCTCCTGGGGGCAATGACTTCCGAAAACTTCCTTGCACTTTGGTTTTGAACGAAGCTCTTAGTTTGTTCTTCTGTTCTACTGACCACCGATGTGAGGCGGCATCACAGCAACATAGTCCAGCCCAGATGTTTTCAGCGCTGTGTACATCCTGTCGTGGTCTTCTGTCACAGGAATCATTCGGGGTGGGACTTTGGCACGATCCCACAGCAGAAAGACTGAGTGGGACGAGGAGAACGTTAGAAAGTGACAGGAGGAGAAGGGGTCATGGAAATCATTCGCTCTTGTTTTAACATTATTAAAGGAATACCTTTCTAATAGTCTGATTGCAACATATGTAGCCTACAAAATGATAACATTTTACATTTAATGTTGTGTTAAGTGGGAGCTGTACCTGACATGCAGCCGATCACTTTACGGATCCCACGAGCCTTCATGACTTCAATAATGTTCTTGGTGCCTTCAGACATCACGGTGGTCGGGCCTGATGAGCACAGATCAGGTCACAGAGTCATATGAGGTGGGAGGTAACTTCAGATTCCTTAACTGTAGTTATGTTTCATTTAGAGACGCTGACACTTTCTCAAACTTCTGTGTTTCCCTAGGTGATGTAGTAATTATGTAAATGCTGGCCTCATGAAATCCAAGAACATCTTTTATTTAAGTTTAATATGATCTTGAAAATTCACCTTTTAATGACCAGAATGTTTCTGATCATGTCAGACTGATGTGTTGATGCTACATGGTGTTACATGTTGTGAAAGTCTTGTTGCACCCTCTAGTGAATGATTTACATTATAACACCAATAAAAACTATGATCCTGTTAGTGAAAGAGGCTGAGTTATGTAATGAAACACCTCATGTGTTTAAAAATCAAATAAACCGGTTTACACTAAACTTGGTGTGCGTCTACTTCTTCAACCTTATTTCAAGACAAACGGAACAGTTCTCTTTGCCTCTTTTGTTTTCCTCTCTGATAAAGTCTGCTCGCTTGTGTTTCTTTCTATAAACTCTGGAGTCTTACTCAGGTCGTTCCTGGTGCCCAGGATGATGATTGCAGCGTCCTGGCCCTCCAAGGCCTTCTTCACATCCTCTTTATTAACAACGTCGCCCACCACCACTCTGGACGCCCTGTGGTCTGCAGGCAGCCTGGCAGGGTCCCGAACCAGCACTGTCACATTGTATCCTGCATGTGGTAGGACAAATGGAAAGGACTGCTCAGACGAAGCTTTATCTCCTTAATACATACGATTAAATCCTCTATGTCTTATGGCATCTAATGACAGTTACCATGAAGGTCATGAAGGACTGGAAAGACAATTGACAATATTGCTTGGCGACAACAAGAAGCAGGTATTAATCTTGTCTGCATCCATTAGTCTGAAACTGTCACTCTCCCCTGAACAGTGAATGTACAGCATCTGTTGCAAGTGTTGTAAAAAAGAAGGAGCTGAATTTAACTTCCAGATGCTTCTCTTACACCTTCTTCAACTCCATGTGGGAGATACCACCCCTCCTGTACAGGCGAGATAACAAACAGCTTCTTCTATCAGCTCAACGCCTGCTGTGACTCAGCAAAAAACTGCTGACCCTCAACATCTCTCACATGACTCAGCAGTTTTGTTCCCCTCCATGGCGAAGTTGGAGAAAGGAAATGAAAATGCTGCTCAATCAAATGAATCATGTGTCCAAAAAGTATTTGCGTGGGATCAGTCTGTCCAAAGTTTATGTGAAGAAAATCTGATATGTCAAGTTTTACGCTCATCTAAAATGTTAGTTTAGAATAAAGAAAAACCTCAACTTGATTTAATCAGATGTGTTTTTACAACCTTCAAAAGGGGTCAATTCACTTGATGGATGTTCTCAAACCAAATCTCCTAAATATCTCCATATGTTACCATGGTAATATAGCCTATAGCCTACTGTTTTCATGTTAATTATTTGATAATAACTCACAAGGACACTGAGAAAAGATGGTTATGTGATAGAATGATTCACTCATACATTTGTTAAGCACCAAATAAGCACAATCCTCTTTTGTGATTCATATCTTATAAATACTGGGCATTTCATTTTATGTTATTGTAAGTTAATTTTGTTATAATCAGTTTTCTAATGCAGAGCCAACGTTGATAATCGCAAACCCAGTTCAACAACTTATTGATTCATTATCACACCATAACATGGTGCTCAGCACGGTTACCCTCCGAGCCCTGTCAGTGGTCAAATAACTGCACATCCAGGTCAAATTATAGCACAGATAAGGACTATCAGGTTTAGAAGATCGGGGGACTTTGTCATAAATAAATAAAAATACTTTTACTCCCTGCAATACAAACTTCAATGAAAAACTCTAACAATGTCATTTCACTTTATGAGCCTTGTGTTTGGAGCTCCGTGTCTTATCCACAGTAGTCTGACCTGCTGAAGTCACCTGCTCATTTTCGATGTATTCAGTTTGTCATTTCTCACCTGCAGCCACAGCTTGCGGCAGGGTCGCCAGCCCGGTCATTCCCGTGGCTCCAAATATCACGACGTTTTTGATGGAGTCCGACATGATTTGTAAGAAGCGGGATCCACGGTGCATGAACAACTTGGTGTTGCGATTCAGAGGATTCTTCTGTCACATAACAATCACATTTGACATGTGTAGAAACGCCTCTTTTAGACACAAGTAGAGGGCCACTTCCGCAGGTCAGACTCCTCCCACACGGGGAGTTAAAGGGGCCCTGCTGCTGCTCTCATTTATTCATGTTTCAGCTGCAGTGAAGTGGGAATACTCAGCTCTTTAATCAATGTGCTCGTCACTTCAGTTCAGAAAACTTAATATATTTATCCCCAGAACTCTTTAAACATTTAGAACTCAAAGCATTTATTACAGAAACTTCCTTTTTTATACTATTACACATTTTGATTGTAGCCGCTCTCCCTCTTTCTCTTAAGAAATGTGTCTCAATTCAGGTCTACATCTGAGGTGAATGTTTGAACTTAACAAATATTTTAGGGACTTTTATATTGATGCTTAGATACTGTAAAGAAACTCTACTTAACAAGTTTTAAACTGGGAAAATGTGTCCAGTCTTTACTTTGATGCGGCTGAAGAGCCTCCATATAAGAATTTGAGACGATTCCAGGTCAGAACAACATGAGGGCTTATAAGCAGCGGTTATGTAGAAAGGGTCAAACCAATTCTTGACATACACACAGAGCAGGCTGCCCTGCTTTTATGTTCCTTTTTTAAAAAATACTGCTCCTCAGGGCTTCCAAAGCAGACTCACTCTGAGAGGCTTCAAGTGCACTTAGCTCTTCCTCTCCTTTTTCTTTTCATTGGAAACATTGCCTCAGTCAGTCAGTGTTATTTATAAAGCATGCTTCTTACACAGGTACATTTAAGGTGACTTACAGAAAGGTTAGAAACAACAACATACAGACTTTAACAAACAGTACAAAGTTAAAACAATGCATTTGAAAAAAGGCAAAATATAAGAAACATTTCTATGACAGCAAATGAGAAGAATAACTGCACACAAGATGGCTGAATTACTTTTTATTAGTATTTAATTACATAGCCAACTTAAACAAACGTGTTTCGCTCACATGTCTTCATCAGGTCCCCAGAAATAAGGACTGACAGTGATTTGCACAGGGCATCCAGGTGTTTATTTCTATAGGCTCATTCATATCCAAATGTCTCCCCTGTTGACATATTTCTACCACATTATTGTAATTCAATACAACCTGTTTATTATTTTTGTGATAAACTATCAAGACAATGCCTGAAAACAGGGACGAAACTGGTATTAATTCCTGAAAAGATAAATATTTTGAAGTTACTCGTTTCTGATTGGCCTAAGCGCCGAAGCCCCGCCCATTTCTTCTTCGTGAAAATATGAGAACTCAAACGTTAAACTCCGGTACCCTGACAGTTTAAACGACCCGCAGATGTTAAGAAGTTGGTGTATAATTGGATTATAAGTTGGCTAGTTAGCTAACTAGATACCTCAGCGGCACAGCACGTTTACGGTAACGCCGAATGTAACGTTAAGATAAACTCATGTTTTGCTGTTGAAAGTTTATGCTAGTCAGTAAGTTTGCCCGAACTTCAGGTGTTATGCCGAGAAATGCACCCCTGCCGAGATGTGCTCGCACCTCGCGGAAGTGTTTGAAAACGGTCTAAATCTTATTTCTGGGGACGTATCTCCGGTGACAAACGATCTGAAGTGTTCTTAATAAATGATAATCGTCCTTATTGTTATGTAGACTCGGTAGAAAACACATTTTCATTAGCCTTCGTGACTATGACCTGTAAACCGTTTTTCCCACTAAGTGTGGGATGTTTAAGGTTTGATGCAAAATACGGCAGCATAGTATTTTAAGGGCGGATGCAAAATTCGGCAATTTAGAAAAGTGTGTGCCAGATTTTGAGTTGTCCTGAAGCTGCGTACAATTCTCGACAGGGATGCATTTCTCGGCATAACACCTGCACGCTAATACAAGCTGACATTCGGCTTGCTGTTTATTATGTAAAAAGGTGATAGACCACTTTTACTGAGGGGGGCCAAACTGGGGCCAGTTGTTTTGTCAGAGGGGAACATTAAACCCAGGTGAAAAACAGACAAAGAAGATCACTTTTAAAAATATATATTATGCCAAATAATAACACACATCATTTAATACCATGATTTATATGTGTTTCAGTAACAGTATTTAATATATTCTGAGTCCGGTTGTTGAGTCAAATACTATGTATGTGTTATGAGGGGGGCTCTTCCTTTTTGGGGGGGGTGGCCACAGGGGCACTGGCCCCCGTTGGCCCCTGCCTAGAACCGCCCATGGATATAAAACACTGGTAAAAGGTATAACCCTTCAAACAATTTTTTATGTTGAAAATAGATATTTCTGCCTTTTGGACATGTTTAACCAATTATCGTACATGATGTAAAAGTAACACTTAAGTTAAATAGCTGCCCCCCCCCCTCCCCCCCTCTATGTGTCCGTCCGTTTCTCTCTCTCTCTCTGCTCGCCGCACCAATGCTGATATTTCTCCCCAGCATCACCAGCGGAGAGGAAGAGGAGGAGGAGGGGGAGGAAGGAGAGGTTGTGTCAGGTGGAAACGGGGACCTCTATGGATATCATCATCACCCTCCACCGGCTCGCATCCTCAGCACCGACAGCATCTCCTGGCTGGCGGTCACCGCTGCAGACACGCAGCGCCCCTTTTCTATGCGCAAAAAGCGTTGCATATCGCAGGGACCCCTTCTGGCTGCTTCTATGATTCCCAGACAAACCGCTTCCTCTTGTAATAAGGACTATTTGAGGGAAGACCCTGCTGGAATAAAAGCGGAGCGTCAGTCTCCTCCATTGATAAACGCTCTCCTCATCGATTCAGCCAAACGACGTCTTAAGAGGAGGACAAAACCGATCCAAAAAAACTGACAGTGAAGCTGAAGGTAAGGCCGATAAAAAAGATGACAGGCTGAATTCTTTCTCCGTGGGATGTCGTTTTATTTTGTCATTCCCTGTGTGAGAGCAAGGAGTCGAGGTGCACGGTGTTTTTTCCTTCTTTTTTTTTGCAGGGACGCCGGCCTGCATTTGGGTGCAGGGTACTGCAGTGATCTTGCGGGGGGAAGCGCTGTTTCATGTCTTTTTTTCACCTACATGTGTTACATGATGCATGCCTGGTGAAGTGTCAGTGCATCCTGCCTGACCTGGTTGTGCTCATTTAAAGTGATGAACATGTTAAGAAGCAGAATAGCGGCCTATGTGTATGGTGTGTGGTATGATGTTGCATGGTCTACCGGTTCATTTTAGGCTTCATTTCAACCGATAACTTGTTATATCTGATCTAATGGCTACATTGGGTTGTGTGACCTTTCGGCATGCTGTGCCCTAATTCAAACAGCAATTTAACTTAATGAACACTTCCAGGCCTAGTGTTCATTTCCTGCTGTAACTTCTACTTCATAGTGTGTCTGTGGTCTCACTGTGACCTCGCATTACTTTGCTGTTTCTGCCCCTGTTGGTCTCAGTTAAACCCGAATCCAGAGGGGATTTAGCTGTTCTCAAGGTGGGCTATTTAGATTGCTGTCATGTCTAAAAGAGAGAAAAGACCGACAGCAACATAACTCAAGCTGGAGCAACTCAAACAGCAGATGCACAGCAGTCTGAATATGGTGTATTTGATCACAGCTGCAGTAAAAAAAAACTCTGCTGCCTCAGAGTCTAACACTGTCTGAACGCAGGTTAGTTGGTTACCATTGGTGCAAAGTATGATTGGGTCTGTTGGAAGTGAGTTAGGTGGAAATGATGGAAACAAAGAAACTGGCACATGTATTATAAAGCGAACCATAAATCCACGTTATAACTTTGAGTTAATCATCTGTAAAGGCAAACATTCAACATTACTGCCTGAAGAAAGTGACACGATTTAGCCAGTCACTCTGTTATTCTTCTGGAGATTTATGGTAGCTGATAGACTAATACCTTTGACCTTATTTCACTTTATGAGAGCATAAGATCTGTGTAGCATCACTTCTGTAGTACACCTACAAGGGGTTGATGCTCAGCTATCTAATGTGTGTAGAGAACTTACTGCACTTCACGTTATTGCATCTTGTGTAGTGACACTCGTGTTTTAATAATACAAACTAAAACCTAAGTTGTATTCAACATTTTGGTCACATTGATTGAACCCTTGCCGTTAAAGGGTTAAAAATACCATCATATAACTCCTGTAGTGTCGGTGACTACATGAGCTGTAAGTTATGGAAGTAAAGTTATTATAGTTTCTTGTGTTGAGCATAATATTACTGTACACTCTATACTAATAAACTGTCTTTAATCTGTTTTAACAAATAAGTAGTTCACATATCTTTACTGAACAGAGCTGTTACATTTCTGTGATCAGTGTTATTATCAAACAACGGTATGGCACACATTTTATTATTACATCTGCTCACCAGTTATTGCCCTGATCTATTCCAGGATAGCAAGGACAGATGGTCCTTTTTTGTCACCCTTGTTGTTGCCATCCCTGTCTTGTCTGGATGACAGACAGCCTCTCTGGGACACTGAAGCTCTCTGCTCCTGTCTCTGTTGTTCTTCAGACCACAAGGTTAGTGTTTTGATTAAGGCTATAGCGGTCTTGCAGACTTAAAGAACTGGGGGCGGCGGCTACTGCTCTGCTGCTCTTGCTTGCAGATGTTGTTTCACTCTGCTGAGGTGAAGTGAGTGGAAGTGACTCAGTGCAGGGTGTAAAGTGCGTACTGCATGACGTCACAGTAAAAAGATCCAGTGTGTGTTTGTGTGTGACGGAGAGAGAGAGAGAGAGAGAGAGAGAGAGAGAGAGAGAGAGAGAGAGAGAGAGCTTCAATCCCTGGAAGAACAATCAAAGTTTTGGATTGATATGGATCAAGTTTAAAATAAGTCCTTTGGTTAAGTATGGGTAAGAGATTATAATGGTGGAATATAAAGACTTTAGAGGAGGTACTGAAGTTAGAGATTTTACTATGAAGCAGTCTCGAGGCATTCAGCTCGCTTCTTAATCTTTGTTTGCGGCTCGTGGTTACATCTACATCTAAATTTGTGCTTTTGCGGCATTATTGTTGACAGGTCAGCAAAAAAAATGCCACAACAGTAGGATCAAACTTCACAGCTCTGATAAAAGACAGAAAAGCAGAAAAATAGAGTAAGATTAAAGAATTACTGCGTGCAGCGTTCAGCGTTCAGCCAGCCATACAGCTGGGGAAGCAACTGTGGAGGAACCGACAAGAAAAAACTCGATTTTAAAAGTATTCAGTGAATAGTGTGACTGGCTAGCTAGCTTATAAGCTTGTGTAAGACTTTGCCCATCATTGCATTTCATTCAGTACCAATGAATTGATCTGACCCACTTATTACTGATCTGCGTCAGTCAAAACATTCGACTGATTTATAGAAATGTTTAAGAATCTCAACTGATATGACAAACAATGTAAGTCTCGGATCAATCGCGTAACTGGATTTCTAAAAAGCCTTGAGGCAACTAACTTTTAAATCTGGACTATTAAACATCTCTCTGTGGAAAAGGCACAAAATACTAAATATATGGAGTTTAGGCTAATGTATGTCTCTCACTTTATTTTAGCAGAGCATGAGCGTCTGTATGGGTTTCTCTGTCCTGATCAACGTCTCTGCCATCTTCACATGTTCCTACTGATGGCGGGTTTCGTCTTGACCCAATCACAGTGACCGACACATGTCCCTTATGGTTTGTCTCTGACTTATAGCTCCCTGAGTCCCTGAGTCCCTGAGTCCCTGTCCTTCACTTGTTGCCCCCTCTGTCCATTGACGAAGCCCTCTGTTGGCCTGTTTCTGGACAGAGTAACAAGACGTGTTTGCAAGCGTATGACTTCAACAAGCAGGGCTGAATCCAGACTTTACTAGAGGAGATGGCATTAAGTTTGTGTGCCTCCACTAAAAAGCTCATAATGTATTAACCATTGTTAACAAATGTAATTATTAACAAAAAAACAACAGTAAAAAAGTCTTTGTATGGTTGAAGATAAGTTAAATGTGCTGCTATTTTAATTTGATTTCAGTGAGAAGAATGAGCAGGTGTAGGACATCCCTTCATCATATTCAATAGTTTACATTTACCACTCTAATGAACTTAAAGTTTAATATTTATTTAGAACTAGTTATAGGACAAGAAACAATGTCCTCTATAAGTCCCACAACAGGTGAATTTGTATCGTTACAACAGTAAAGGTGAAGATACAGCAAAAGTTGAGGAAAGCATCAATAAAAACGTAATAATTAGTATGTTAAAAAACAAGAAACCATGTTGTGTTTCAAAAAGGGAAACTAATTAATTATGACCACTCGTTTTTTTTAATCCAACTACTCGATTAATCGTCAGAATCATAGCGATAAATGAACAGGCGGTTGATGTTTCAGCATGTAGCAGAGGTCAAGATGAATGACCCTCAGTGATTGTACTCTACATGAGTCCATATTGATAAGGAAGGACTAGTGAGCGTGGGGGGGGGGGGGGGGGGGGGGGGGTAAGGGTGAGTACAGTCTGGTCACTATTAAGCCTGAGAGAAACACAGACAGGGAGCTGCTGCCGCTGACTGATTAACTCTGGCAGCTGTCTCTCTCTCTCTCTCTCTCTCTCTCTCTCTCTCTGTCTCTGTCTCTCTCTCTCTCTCTCTCTCTCTCTCTTCTCTCTCTCTCTCTCTTTCATCTTTATCATCGATATGCCCTCCTGCGTCTCTTCTCCCTTTAATTTCACTTCTCTTCTTCCAGTCAGCGTTTTCTGTCTAAAATTTCTACAACATCTCTTATTTAATACCACCCTCTCTTTTTCTAATTTCTAAAACATCTAACCCTTTTCTGTCTTTATCTCACTCTGTCTTGATTATCTCGGACGTTTTCTGTCTGACCCTGACTCTAATCTAACCTCTTAATCGAAGGAGATGGACAGTCGGACGGCCGTTATCTGCATTAGGCTGCTCTTAAATCATTCCTTAAGCAGGACGATGAATCAAATATCATTTACTTATCATAGAATGGGAGGTAGACATCATGTGGTGTATACATGTGGTTTGGAACTGGGAGAAAGAAGTGAAATATGTGATGTGTTTAAAAAAGATGTTTAGGTGAATTACCCGTAGCTGCATTCAAGCTAAAGGATAGAAAACAAAGACAAATACTAACCATTATCGTACCAAATGCCACGTCTATATAATGTTGGCATGGCATTGAATGAATTTCAATATTTAAAGACTATTCTGCTGTCCTCTCCTCATAGTATTGTCTTTTGAACTGATCAGCTTCGTGCTAAGTGCTGCAGACTGCATAGAAAAGTCTGAGAGCTCTGCAAGAAGCTCATATTGGTCTTTTTTTTTTTGGCCACAGGAACAAAAAATGTGAATACTGTAAGTCAGCTTTACCTGTCAGCTCAATTTTTAGGCTAGTCGTCATCATTATAAGTAATTAAGAAACAACAGGATCATCATCTGTCCAAATATTTATACCAGCACCAACGAGTGATGTTGTATTTAAGAATCAAAATGAATTCTTTACGCCAGCTGTTCGACTCTTAACTCTGTGTTTGTTCAGTAAGAGACATTTTCTCTGGAAGTGGAGAACTTTGGCTGAGTCACCAAAACTGATCCAAGTTACTCGAAGTGACTCTTGAAAAGTTCTTGAACCTTGAAATGGGCGATGAGGGGTTCCTAGAGAATATATCCCGACCCCGGTGTCTGTAGTAGTTTGTTATAAGTTTGTCTACTCTTCAGAGGTCAGCAGAAAATACAAAAACATGAAGGTTAGGTCATAAAAACAATGATGTAATACATGAACATTCATGTTGACCATCTCAGGACCAGTAGTGTCGGGCCCCAGGTGTTGGTGAGTGAACAGTTTCTCTGCAGTGTTTTTGGTTTGAGGTGCTTGTCTCAAAGATGCGGCTGATGTTTGGCAGCTCATGCACTGAAAAGATTGAGTATTAACAATCTCTGATAGCATGGAGGCTTCATGCCAAATGGAAATTGCCTAAATACAAGTTGTGGAGGTGAGGAGAAGAGAGGGAGGAGTGGGAATAAAGAGGGGGGGAGGACAGTTGAAAAACTGTGAAGGATAATAAAGGAGAGAGCAGGGAAGAGGGGGGGGGGGGTCTCAGGCTTTCATTACACCGTTGGTGTAATGGTGATTTATTGTGGTTACCAATAGCAACAACATAGCTGGGGGAGAGGGCAATAATAACACTGAGTGGTTTAGAGGAGACAGCATAACAACTGACAGTTCTGCACACACACACACACACACACACACACACACACACACACACACACACACACACAAACTTACAGATAGTGTTGACATTACCAGGTCATCTATCAGATAGTCCATCAACATGAATAGGGATATTTCTGATCATGCATTTTAAGATTGAAATAATTTATAAAGCAAAAATGATGAATATTCTCCTGTTTCTTCAAATAAATAAATAACTCAGAGAGTGATAGATGACAAGTGTTAGTTTGATTACTTATGTGCCCCCAGCACCATCATGCTGTGTAATGCAATAATTTAAATAATTTATTTTAAATATTCCTCTAAGAATGATAATACCTGCACAATGTGCAAACATCTATCAGAATACACAGTTATTTACAAGAAAGGCTGAGCAGCAGTCTCACTTCTTCCACCTGTGTCACTAGCAGAGACAGGTCTGAGTGAGTCTGGCAAAGTTAAGAAAACAACAGCTGAAAGAGCAGCAGAGACACACGAACACATTCAAACCTCCTGGGGGGAATAAACATGGCTACTCTGAATAGAGAGCACATCTCTCTTAGATGCTATAAAACACGTTGAGGAGAAGAAAAACAGATGCCTCCCATGTTCTAAACTGTTTCCTCAAAGTTAAAGATGAGAAGACATGTGTAGTGCTAAGTGCTCATTATTGAGCTGTCAATCAAAAAGTGTGGGTGGGACAAGACGAGTTTGATGTTCCTGCTTCTAACAATAGCTATCCTGCTCATCATGTGTTTAAATCTAAGACGGTTTAAAAGACAAAGACATCCTTACATCAGAGCCTGAAACCACAGTACTTTGTATTTAAAAAGAAATCCATGAAAATCATCAGATTTGATTAATGCAATTAATCTTTGTCACTAACAAATCTTCTATTCTGCACACAGTTGTATTATTTGTGGTAAATCCCCACTAGACGAGGATGTTAAAATCATTTTAACCTTAAACATAATGAAAAGAAAAATGCTTTGTTTGGATGAAAAGGCTGTTTTGCAGTGTGTGAGTGTGTTTCTGTGTTTTACTACTGTAGCTGCTGCAGTTTAACAATGTTTGTGGGCTGTTCAACAGTGTACACACATACACACACACACACACACACACACACACACACACACACACAGGCCAGTCCTGCTCTTTCTTCCTAGGTCCATGGAGAGATCAGTGAGCCTGCTGCTGTCTAAACGTTTGATCCTAAGTGTAGACTTTATATCCTCCACTGACTGACACACTGTAACTCTGTAACCCCGTGGAGCCCGGGACAAACGTCATATCAGGAACTAAAGCCCCTCTGCAGCCTGAGAAAGCACAAAAAACATCCAGACACAACATTTAACTGATCGTATGTTCATCTTTTATTTTCCTACAGCTTTAGTTCCTGGCAGCTATCAGTGGTATTTACTGATATGTCGCTTTGTAATCATGAACACCTGAGGACATAGAATCATACAGCAGCATTTCTACTCCCACAACTTGAAATAATGTGCAGCTTTGTAGACTTTAGGCTTTGATCCAGAGTATCTCTTTATCACTGTCAAAGCAGCAGGCTCACACAGCACTGTATTTTTAACACAGTAGTCAAACCAGTCACACTTTTCCAGTCCTTCTTACTACCTTAATGGAATTAATTTCTATCCTTAACTTAACGCCACCTATTCTTAACATTGCAATGAATTGTATGTTGATATTTGGATGTTGGAACATGCACATTTATGTTCAGACACAATCTCTGTGAACTCAGTGTGAGCTCAGGTTTTTCTTTGTTTTCATCCCCGTCTTTTAAAGTTTCCTGCAGGCTGTGCTCCGTCTCTGGAGCCAAATCATGAAGCATCTCACTGCTGCTGTTACTTATAGAGCAGAAAATGGATGGCCAGGAGTGTTTTTTTGTCAGTGTGTGCGTGTGTGTGCGTGCATCTGTGTGTGTGTGTGTATGTATGATCTGTGTGTGTATATGTCAGACAGTGTTGAGTCCACTCTCTTGCTCGGGGCTGTCTGATTCCTTCACAGCTGGGTCTGATTTTTAGATTAAAGGTGATAACACACAGTCACATTCACACAAAGACATACACAAACGCACACACAAATACACACCAGAGCAGTCCAGTGAGCTGGGAGTGTGATTGATTGAAAGGCGCCAGGTGTTAAGGTTAAGGGACGATCACGGCAAGGAGAACAGAGGACACACAAACACACACAAAACCTTTTGATTGAGGTTAACGGTTACCAAGGTTGTTGTTTTTCTTGTGTATAACAATAATACTGTATCACGTAATATCTGAGAGTTATACTAAAGGTCTTACACTTCTCATTCTTCACTTCCTCTTATGTGACCCCGGTCGTTTTACTGTTTGGTTACAGCTGATAATTGTTCAATATTCACTTGAGAAACAGCATCTTCTTTGTGTGGTTTTTTTATGTGTTGACACAATATTTTTTACACAATAAGAGGCGGATTAATTGATCATTTAAAAAAAACAGTTAATTGTCGCTGTAAAAATGTGGGTTCAGTGAAGAGCTGACTTGGTTACCTCCTTGACTGCACAGCACAGTGAAAATACATGCAGCCTCACTTCACCAGCTTTACTTTGCATTTTAGTTATTCAGTTCACCTTTAAATGAAAATATTCTGGGGGGGTTTCTTCCTCTGTTGGGGTCTTGTGCAGTCCTCTCTCTCTCTCTGAGCTTCATCTTTAGATTCAAAGCACTGAAAATGTCTTGCTGTTAGTCTCTCCTGGGAGAAGAGCTAAGTGCACAGCTACCCTTCCTCTCCGTGTCTTGCAGGGCACTCTGACATTTACTCGATATGGCGACATTGTTTTCCACTGGTTTAGGTATAGTGACAACTGTGAGCCCGGACATTTCTTTTTTTTTGTGCAGTGCAGAGGGGAAGAGAGGACAGGGAAGGGATGGGACAAGAGAAAAGAAGAGATTTACGTCAAAATATTTGAAGCAGAAAATGACAGAAACTCCTTAATCTGCACACCACCATACTTATAACGAGCAGCTGAAATCCTCAGTAGCCAATCAGTGATCAGTTAGATAATTGAATCTTAAAAATCAGTTGATTCAGTTTGAATGAAAACTGTGATATAAGCAAACATGTATACAAGTGTGTGTGTATGCAGGTGAGGAGGGGGGGAGAGCATCAAATGGCATTTTTTTTGTCCTGTGGGCTCATCTGCTCTTTATTTCTCATCCATCCATCATGTGATAAAACAAAGAGAGATGGGGGAGGAACCATTGCAGCATTCACTAAGACTCAGATGTTTTTGTCTTTGTCCATCTCTTCAGATTGATAAGCATCTTATGTGTACTTTTTTAGTGTTCAACATAAACTCACTGTGGGTACGTTAGGTTGAATCCCTCATCAGAAAAGAGAGAGACAGTTTTCAGCTTGAATGAATGTCTGTCTGTTTCAGTTGATTTCCCAGCTCAGCCATTGAGGGCAAACTTTAAGCCATAGGATGTTTTGAGATTATGGTCTCAGTTTACATTACCAGGTCATTTAAGATTCAATTATTTTAAACAGCTATCAGGTCTTAGAATGAGCGCGACAATGCCTGATGAATATCAGAAAACTGAACAGATTCTAACTTCTTTTAGTTTTCATTTTGATGTTGAACACTCTTCACGTCTCGTCCTGGACGCTGTGATCTGTCGTTGAAGGTTTGAAATTATTTTTATCCTCAAGTTTTCAGCTGCTGATGTTCGCGACAGGAGAGATGAGAGGACCAAATTATTTGACTCTTTTGTCTCCCACCATCCTGTGAATCATCACAGATATTTTATTTTGAGCTTCTCTTTTGCACAATGCTGTGATGACAAGGACAGAGGCGGCATCAGAAAAAGAAAACGTGTTATTTATGGACTGCAGGTTATATATTTATTTATTTGGCATATTTGTGGATTTTGAACACTCCTTATAGAACGTGTAGCGTAGCAGGAACTGTTCGTATGAAGAAGGTGTGTGAGGTCATGTAGAGTTTCATTATGAAGTGTGAACTGCCTGTCAGTAACCTGCCAGTAAAGATAGATCTAATTCTTTCTTGTTTTTTTTTAATTGTAGGGCGTCGGGCGCGATGGCTAATGCCTCCCCAGACCTGGACAACGCGGATGCCCAGCGCCAGCTCAACAACAACAACCGACCAATCGGCTCCGGGTTCTGGGAAACTGAGTGCACCAGCTCCAAACTGTTTGAGTGCTCCCGCATTAAGGCCTTGGCAGGTCAG
Source organism: Labrus bergylta (assembly GCF_963930695.1). Classification (NCBI taxonomy): domain Eukaryota; kingdom Metazoa; phylum Chordata; class Actinopteri; order Labriformes; family Labridae; genus Labrus; species Labrus bergylta. The sequence continues at coordinate 26,689,564 of NC_089205.1, forward strand.
AGGTCTTGCATGACTCAATGCTTACTCATATCTCTACAGACACACATACTACAAACACACTCTCATTGGCTGATGTATTAAAGTGTCTGTTTTAGCAGTAAAACGGTGTAAAGCTGAAAATGTCCCCTCAGCTGATATTTTAGATGCTTTTGGATTTGATTTGACTAAACTGTGTTTTCCTTAAGAACCGGATTGTTCTTTCCTTTTCCCTTTTCCTAAATTTAAATCCTATCCTTTGTTTCCATCAGATGAACGAGATGCGGTGCAGAAGAAGACTTTCACCAAGTGGGTTAACTCCCATCTGTCCAGAGTTTCCTGCCGTATATCTGACTTATACAACGACCTGAAGGATGGATACATGCTCACCAGACTCCTGGAGGTCCTCAGTGGAGAGCTCCTGGTGGGCGCGCACACACACACACACACACACACACACACACACAAATTCACAGACAAACACACACACATGAAGTCAAAGAAAAAAGGCGCACAGCCTTTCTGATCTTTGATGGATAGTTATGTGATTAGCAGTGTTTCCTCCTTAGACAGCTACATATTGTAACTTCAGACACGGCTACATCAAGGTTTGTTTGTTAATTTGTTATCACAGGTTCATACTAGATATATTCAACCAGCAGCAGGCTTAAACACTTTAAAGTGTAAAGTAGAATTTTCTCACATTGTTTCTGAAGCATGTTTTTGGTGACATTTTCTGATATTTTTTACATAAATGTCCCCAAACCTTTTATTACCTCTGCTGTTTCCAAAAACACTCAAAGCTTGTCTTGTGTTTTTTTTAATTGAATGGTAAGAAAGTTACAAACTGATGTTCTTCAAAGTAATCTCTGTTTATAGATGATGTTAATGCTACATGATGCTTCTTGTAGGACATTATCAGAGATGCTTTGATGCCATTATTAGTAATAAATCCCTTTGTCTCCACCAGCCGAGGCCCACACGGGGGCGTATGCGTATCCACTACCTGGAGAACGTTGATAAAGCCCTGCAGTTCCTTAAAGAGCAGAGGGTTCACCTGGAAAACGTCGGTTCACATGACATTGTGGATGGAAACCACCGCCTCACCCTTGGCCTTATCTGGACCATCATCCTACGCTTCCAGGTAAAAAGCAACACATGCAAATCACCTTGTTATGTTTAGATATTTTTATCACAACTCATCAGTGATGTGACACGTTTAGGGAGATGTCTCCTCGAGGTTAAGATCATGTAGACCATGACCAATGGTTAAAAATCATTTCCTTTGATGACTATGCTCTTCTCTGATTTCTCAGTGTTACGCTGATAAGTACTCATGTTTCGTAGTCTGCATGTTTAAAAGGAGGCGTACTATTGCTGTGTAAGTTGTTATTACCATTTTGGAAACAGAGACACAAGACAAAGTAAAGTACATTTCATTGAGCTAACAATACATGACTCATTAGTCTTCAGTATCCAATCCCACCCAATGTATTACAAAGCATATTTAAAAACATCAACAGTGGACCAAAGGGCTGTACAATCAAAAATAAAACACAATGAAACACAGACCAATGTAAAAACGGCAGGATTTAAATAGTAAAAAGTGTGAAGACAGATAGGAAGGGAGAAAATGGATAAAAGCCGACTCTCAAGCAGAGAGTCTGATGTATAAAAGTGTGTTTTAAGGTTAGATTTAAAAACAGGCAGTGAGGAGGACAGAT